>NW_020664487.1:13782228-13785163 GCF_002925995.2 Terrapene triunguis | reverse complement strand
CTTTTTAGAGTTAATTTGCTTGTGATACCAATTCCACTTTTAACTGTTTAGAAGCACAAACTTTAACAACCACTACTTCCCTTTAACTTAACATAAAAGAAAAGTGTATAAAAATTAAACTAAGTATAAAATTAAACCAAAATAAATTTTAAATGCAAGTCTATGCAAAAACTTTAAGGGTATTACATTTTCATGATGCTGTGTTGTATTTGGGAGCCAAAGGTGGAAACCTGTTGAAATTGTTTGGTTAGGTTTATGCCTAAATTGTTATTATTAAACATTTTGCTATGACATTCTTATAACTACATTTAAAAGAGCAAAAAAGTGTATAAAAACCCAAACAAGAAATTGACTTTTTGTTAATATTACCTTTATCATAATGTTGATGTTTGCCCTTATATTTTTTTCTTTTAATATATATATATAAAACAACAACAACCCTGTGATTAATAAAAGATAATTCTTTTTGTTTACAATTGCATTATTTATTGAGGCAGAAATATATGTACATATATTAATAACTGATATATTTTTGAAATTTTGAAAAAATGGTAATAATAATATTATGATGGTTATACACCAACCATAATATTAAAATAGTGTGGTACCACTTATATATATTTTTAAAAGGGTATAAAATTGACTTTTGTTGCAGAAAATAAAAATAATAAAAAGTGGTCACTTGACATATACAACATACAACACAGGACAACACACATGACCTACAGGACAAACTTACAATTAAAAACAAATGGTGCCAGAATTCTAATTATAACTATACAAACTAAGGCATTAAGAAGTTAGTTATTAAAACAATGCATTAAAAAAACCAAAACCAGACAGATAACCAAAAGGGTTAAACATTTAAGTAAGCTCATTTAAAACTTTTTAATAAAAATTGATAAGAAATCATATTAATATTTGCCAAACTTGTTGTATTAATTTAGTGACTTAAGGCATTTTCCATTACTTTATATTAAACTTTATTTTAAAACTCTGATACATGGTAATAAGGAAATCCTATGTTTCAAATATTAGTCAGTGGTTAGAATGAGAAGCAGAGTCTGCATTTCTGTTGCTTGGCAACCATATCTTCAAGAAAGTTAGGAGTAATTCCAGCTGTTGCATTCCTGAAGGGTTAAAATAATTAATTTATTGGATTTATTTAAAGTAAAATGTTTACCTTGTTTTCTCTTTGTTTGATTGTTGTTTTATTCTATTTTCAATTGCTTTACCTTTTCAAGGTTTCTGTAAAAACTATAACTTTCAACTTTTAAAACAAGAAGAGAGAGCAGAAGTGAGGAGAGGCAGGGCCAATGAGGGGGTGAAGAGCAACCTAGGAAGGTAGGGAGGTCTGAGCGAAGAGAGATTAACTCTATCAAGGTATCTTAAGATACAGGCAGCAGCAATGAATTTAGCAAACTGAGAAAGGCTATAGAGGGAAACTTAAACCAGGATGTAAAAATCTTTGAGAAAGAAGGTTATATTTTTAGCTCTGAGTGAGGAGTGTGGTTCTGTGGGTCAAAGCAGTTGGGAACCCGCACAGCTGGGAATCCGGACCCCTGGTTTTATTCTGGCTTTGGGAGGAGAGTGGGGGTAGTTACCTGCTCTTGTAAAACCTGAAGTTGTTCCCCCAGTGTGTGTTGCTTTTGTGTATATGCCAAATGGATTGCAGGAGTGCCCTTTTTTGCTGCAGTTAACTGTTTTGGGGCAACTCCATCTGTTAATGCATGAATTCTCGGTGTTAACTCGCTCAATTTTGGTTTTTCATTTTGAAATTCTTTTTTATTCACTCCCTTGCGTTCCAGTCGCAACTCCTGTCTCCTAATGTGCTCTGTGAACCATTCCATTTTTTCCTTCATCTGATTTACCAATCCAGTGATTGCTGTTTGCTACTTTTCCCTCCTGTCCACTTACTTCTCCCATTCTGACAGGCACCAGTCTAGGTGTCGGTTTAAATTTAACTGGAACCTGGCTTTTGTCATAAGGTGGTGGTTGCAATGCAGTGGACCCCGTTTCATCTTTTAATTTTGCAAGGGCCACCTTTTTCCATTTCTGCCCCATTCTTCAGGCACAGGGCAGCTACCTGAAGCCTGCTGTTGATCACAAATATTTATAACAGGGGACAGCACATCTCTTTTTTGTAGGTTCCTTACAGCGGTTTCCAGTCTTTTATTGTGTTTCTGTGCTTCCTGTCTCTGGACTGCTTGCCACCCTGCTAGGAGACCAGGAGCATTCCAGGGCTCTGTGGCTTCTCCTGCTTCTTTTAACCCTTTCTTTGTTTCTGTTACTTGCCCTGCCAATTTTGTAGTGTGCTGTCTTAACCATTAAACAGTCATGGTTATAGTTTACAATATTCCACATTTCATGGCTACAGTCTCTGCCCTAGCCTTGCAGATTCCATTCCATCGTCCTTTCCCACTATATTTTTTAAATCCATATGGACCTCTTTTGCTAGCAACTCAGAACGTCCATACCTTATGAATCTTTGTGGGGATTTTTAGAGAAGGGTTAAGGGGGTTCCCTAGCATGTAGTTTTCCACTATATTAGATCGCGATTCCTACAGAGGGCAGCTCATGTACTTACCAGATCAGCAGTCGGGGTCACCACTACTGTCAGATGTTGCTAGATCTTTGGCTGTGTGTGTGTGTTCTCCCTGTATGCTGTCCCAGCTCTGCGCAGTTAGCACAGGAGACCTTGAGTGAACCGCCCAATGACCACAAGATCTGTTAAGGTATGAAGGCACCCAGCCAGGATTATTGTCAACAAAACATGGTCCTAGCTCCCCAGATCAATGCCTACAGTTATACTAGCACATGTATGCCCATGGCAATGGACCAGCTCAGTGAATGGCAGGACTTTCCATTCTCCCCTTGGCTGGCCAAAGGCACTCCCTCTCAGACTCCATTTTATACATCAATGCAAACAAAATAT
>NW_020664487.1:13736075-13772228 GCF_002925995.2 Terrapene triunguis | reverse complement strand
TACAGTCACTCTATAGCCCTGATTTATGATTTTTAAATATAATATTTTGTTCCCACCATTATCCAGTGAGATTATTGATATTTTGCCTCTTCCTTTGATCTGAAGATGCTAAGCTGCAGCTGGGATGCCCCCATGGACACAGACACTCGCATTGTTTGGTTTTGAAGAAACTTTTCTTCATGTGTCTTAAGAAGCCTGTTCATTGCAACAGAAAGGTGTAGCTCCTGATGTCTCTGGCTGGACTATATCTCCCACGATGCATCATCGTCAGGGGACTCAGGTGGACATAGAGATTAATGCCGACCTGACATAAAATGAAAGATTTTGTTTAGTTTTCCTAGATGAAGAATTTTCATTTTTCAGAAACTGAATTTTCCACTGAAAAAATATTGACGGAAAGCACCCAGCCAACCCTACTGCAACACACAATACACCAAGTGCCCCACCACATTCTCAAAGGGGCAGGTCCCATTGCTATGTTTCCGTAATACTTAGCAGTTTTTCCCATAAGAAATTTAAACAATACAGCTACAGCCATTAGAGCTGGTCAAAACTCAGAATTGCCAGTATGTGAGAATTTTTGACATTTTGAAATTTGTTTTTGATATAATCAGACTAAAACCAAATATTTCTGAAATTTCCCACAGATCAGAATTCCAGAAAAAAAGTCAGCTTTAGAAAAGTTGGTTTTGTAGTTTAGATACTTAATTTTGTAATTTTACTATTTTGATGTTTTTCGTATGTTTACATTATTTCACAATATGTCGGCTGGAGCAGTGGTTTTCAAACTGTGGGTTGCGACCCAGTACCGGGTCGCGGAATGTAAGGCACTGGGTTGCGGCAACTCTGGTCAGCACCGCTGACTGGGCTGTTAAAAGTCCCATGGGCGGTGCTGCCCGGCTAAGGCAGGCTAGTTCCTACCTGTTCTGACACCACTCTGCACCTCAGAAGTCGCCAGCAGCAGGTCCTGCTCCTAGGCAGGGGGGCCAAGGGCTTCCACGCACTGTCCCCACCCCAAGCACTGGCTCCACACTCCCATTGGCCGGGAACCAGTCAATGGGAGCTGGGGGGGGGGCGGTGCCTGCGGGCGAGAGCCACATGGAGCCGCTTTCACACCTCTGCCTAGGAGACGGACCTGCTGAGGCTGCTTCCGGGGAGCAGCACGGTCCGCGTGGCCAGGACAGGCAGGAAGCCTGCCTTAGCACTCCCACTCAGCCGCTGCCCGAGGTAAGTCAGCGCCCCAAACCCGCACCTGAATCCCCTGCCCCAGCCCTGAGCCCCCACAAACCCGGAGCCCCTTTCTGCACCCCAAACCCCTCATCCCTGCTCCCACCCCCACCCCAGAGCCTGCACCCCCAGCCCAGAGCCCTGACCCCCTCCTGCACCCCAGCCCCCTCATCCCCAGCTCCAATGGGTCGCGGGCATCAACAATTTTCTTCAACTGCGTCACCGGAAAAAAAGTTTGAAAACCACTGGCCTGGAGTGTCACCCTCCAGGAACAATCCGCATACTACCCAGAGAAGGCTGGAGTTGACACAGCTCTGCTCTCTCTCTGCAGCAGACATTTTTAATAACAAAGTGATTGTTATCACCCTGCTACAAGGAAACCTCATGGCCAGGGGCTGGTGTCAGATCTGACATTCGCTGAAGGAGGTCCAGCCACTAATCTCCTATGAAGTGAGTGTGAAGAAAATGGGAGCAAGCCATGTTGAATGCAGAGGCGGGGGCGGAGGGGAAAGACGGGGGGCTGCACTGCTATTATGCAGGGGTGGTTACCGTGGCTCTGAAAAGAGGCTGAATCTGATGTGCAGAATGAGCTGTAAGTGAAGTGAGCAGATGCACTCGGAGCACTTGAGTTCATCGGGCCAGATTCTCAGCTGTTGTACACCATTGAAATCAACAGAGCTATGCTAACTTACACCAGTGCAGACCTAGTCTGAGTGTTTGCGAGCCTTATGCACATGATGTTAGCTAAAAGATCTACTGATCGATTCAGCCGAGACGGGTCCCCTTCTTTGTGCAACAATGGAAACAACTTATATTTTACAGTAACATGCAGAAGCGTCTATTCTTGGCTCTGTGCAGCATTCCAAGCGCATCTCCCACATGACTGACAAACTTGCATTTGACATAAAAGCATCTCAAGACAAAGAGACTATTGAACACTGCTCATTACGGACAAGCAAGCTGGACTATTTTCCAAGCTATTACTTGTGGTGATGATGATGATTCAGACAAGACAAAAAAGTAATCATAGTTACAAGTTCCCTTCAATTTCTATCAATGTCTGTCACGAGGATGAGCCGGTAAATAGCCTTCAAAGATGACTTTTACACCTCAGTTGGAAACAGAATGCTAAATACAGCAACGTGGTTCCAATTCTCTGCAGCTAATTTGAGAGGACGGGAAAACTTGAAGAATTAGTCATTTAAAAAAGAGGCAGTGTGGTCTAATGGAAAGGATGTTGCTCTGGGGTTCAGGAGCCCTGCATTCTGTTCCTAGTTCTGCCCATGACCTTGTATATATCTCTGTGCCTTCATTGCCCCTTTGTCTGTTATTATTTAGTATTCATACTGTGGTAACACCTTATGAGAATACCCTGGTTGGGACCCCATTATGCTGGATATTCTACAAATGTATAACAATTGATCATCCCTGCCCCACAGAACTTGCAGTCTGGGAGACTAGATAACACAGCCAAATGAGAGAAACCAGTTTGCCAGGGTGGGAGGAGGGGGAGATGGGGTAACAAATACACAAGTAGTTTGTCGTGTCTCATTAGATTGCCAGCTCTTGGGCAATGCTGTATTTTAGTGTGTTTTGGCACAACACAATGGGGCCCTTTTCCCAGCTGCAGCACTGTAACTAATAATATCTGTATGAATGGAGGAAGAGAAAGCCATAACATTTAGATTATAAAACCGATTTATGAAGAAATCCAAGTACTAAATCTGTTATAATTCAGTAAAAGTTACTGCATGCTCAGTCCATCAGAGAGCTCTTCTTTAGTCTCTGTGGATTCTCAGGGCTTTTCTCCACTTACCGGGGGATTGACATGCAGCGATTGATCCACCAGGGGTCGATTTAGAGGGTCTAGTGAAGACCCACTAAACCAACTGCCAATCACTCTCCTGTCAATTCCGGTACTCCACCAGAATGAGAAGAATAAGGTAAGTCAATGGGAGAGTTTCTCCCATCGACCCAGTGCAGTGTAGACACAGCAATATGTCAACCTAAGGTAAGTCGACTCCAGCTATGTTATTCACGTAGCTGGAGTTGCATAACTTAGGTCGACTTAGCTCCATAGTGTAGACCTGCCCACAGACTCAGTGCATGATCACCATGGTTGCAGCCCTTATCAAAAGGGGATCACTGCTCGAGGAGATTTCTCCTGTATAATGGGGCTTCTTTTGTCAGGCCCTGTGCAAAACTCAGTGGTGTGGGTTTTCATCCAAATCCACAGGGCTAAGCCGAAACTCAGGATTCAGTCACCAAATGTTGCTCATCTCCATGGCACAGTCTAAAGGTTCTTCAAGTGTGGAGTGTTGCAGAATTCTTGGCAACACCTCTCACCTACCACCAGGCACATTTGAAGACAAACAAATGGTTCATTTTGAGGTTTTATGAAAATGTTGAGGTTGCCAGTGAAAAGTTTGCCTGAGACACAACAAGTTCTGTTTCTAGGCCTGGTTGAACCTGATGTCGTGTGAACGTGTGAGACGAATATAAGAACATAAGAAATACCACAGTGGGTCAGACCATTGGTTTATCTCTATCAGTATCTTGTCACTTAAAGTGATCAGTCCTGGCTGCTTCTGAGAGAGATGCAATAAACCTTTCAATGAAAATTATGGAATAACCTGACTATAAGGGAAGTTTCTTCCTCAACCCAGGCAGTTTGTGGTTGGCTCATACTCTGAAGCATGAGGGTTTATAGTCCTTACTGTCTTTTATCATATCTGTCATCATTGTGGATGTTCTCATTAGCAATATAAGTGTCCAAGCCTATTAAACTGTTGGCCTCCATGGTATTTTCCAGGAATGAGGTCCACAAGGTAATTGTTACATTAAAATAATAAAATGAGTTTAATTGATTGCCCACTTATTTGTATTATAAGAAAGGGTAACTTGGACTCTTCATTCTCTCATCTCTAAACCGTTCAGTCTTAAGTTTTTCAATCCATGTCCACAGGGAAGCCTTTCCATAGGTCTAAAAATGTTCATCCCCAGCCCTAAAATCCCTCTGTTTCTGAGAGCTCTTTTTGAGATTGGGTTATCAAGGTGGAACACAGCATTCCAGCTGTGGGGCAGGGAGGTAGGGGAGTGAGGGAGGGAAAATACTGACTTAACAGCATTAGTCTATGATAATTTCCTTTTTCCTTTTTACCTGCCATAGTTTATTACCCTGACCCAAGAAAGCAGTTAAGCACATGCTTAACTTTAAGCATTTGCTTAAATCTCATTGACTTCAATGTTAAATATGTACTGAAATGTTTTCCTGACTAGGGATGTGTTCCTGAACTGGGGAGCTTCACTTGAGCTGGATCTCAGCCTACATGGTTTGAATGATACTTGGACCCTGCCATTTCACCACGCTGGCGTTATTTTTGCCTTCTTGCTTTATTGCTTGTTATGGGTATTGTTTGTTGGGGTATGTGCGCATTCATTCATTGATTTGGTGTGCTTACATAGCCCTTCAAGCAGAGTCTAAAGATTTAATTTCATCCATTTTGCCTTTAGGCACTTTTTGACCTGCTCCGTAATTGTTTTTTCATAACTCTTCTTTATAAAGTTCAATGTCTTCATGCTACCTTTTAATATGAACCCTCCCCTAAACAACTTGGGTGAAATCCTAGTTCAATTGAAGTCTGCAAAAATCTCCTACTGACTTCATTGAATGGAATTTTTATTTTTATTTTTGGTTGTGAAGGTTACATAACAGCTCAACTATAGTAACTTCTTCGCCGGCTCTCCTGCGTTATTTAGGAATTAATCAAAACTAGTCTTTCCTCGTGTGTTCTCCTCCAGAAAGCTGATGCTCAAGGTGTCAAGGAATTGCATTTTAATCCTCGTTCCTTCATGACATTTGACCTGTCAGTTTGGTAACTTTCACATGTATTTTGAGAATGAGTAAAATTCATTTACAAATGCACAAAATGTTTGCAAAGTGGAAAACAGCCCTTCCCAGGTCTGGTTGTTCCCCTGACTTCTGTGGGAAAGGCATGGCTAGGAAAGGTAATTACAGATGGCCAGGTTGGGGAAAAGTTTCTCTGCACAAAAGAAAAGCAAAAAACCTGCTTAGGCAAGAAAAGATAGCCTGCCCACAGAACCCAGTTCCTGGGTGGGGGGGGTATGTGCCACTATCCAGGCAGCATGGCCATTCCCAGATGGAGGGTGAGGGAAACAGAGACCCCTAATGTGGGGGAGCAAGCCAAGCCAGCACAGTACAGGGAAGCTGCTCAGACCTTTGGGGATGGCATTTAGTTGCAGGGAAATGTTGTAATAATTGGGCCTACAAAACTACATTTATTGTAAGCTCAACGGTAAGAAACGAATGAAAGTTCATAAAATGTCATACTAATCCGTAACAATAAATACTAATGGGAAAAAGTACGAAAGGGAGGGGGGGAAAGACTGGGTTAGTCCAAACAAAAGAGCCTGCTGTTCTGCAAGGACTGGTATACAGGAGAATGTGGGACCAAAAGTCAATGGCCCAAAACTGGTGTGTCAGAAGTTAGGCCTAACTGGTGGGCAAAGTAATGAAGGGAGGGCTAGTCCACCATCACTCCCTTTGACTTGGGGTCGGGGGTGGAGCTGACTGACAGCTACTGGCAGGGAGACAGCTGAACTGGAAGGTTTTTTAAGAAATGGGATGGGACTTTACCAACAGCCCAGCCCAGCTCAGCTAACTTTCACTTTTCCCCCCAAAAGACAATGATTGCCTTCTTTAACACCCTCTAAAAGACTGGAAAAGAGGGGATTTCCTTCTAAATACTATCTACAGCAGTGATATTCAGACCTCCGTGCTTCAAGAGCTAATTTAGTGATCAACATGACCCAAAAGAGCCACAGTCGTGTGAATTCAGGGCTGAGTTACAATAGTACTATTCATAGGTAAACAGTATGAAAATATTTTGTATGGGAAAAACAGTATGGGAAATATTTAGTTTATATATATAGTTAGCAAAATATGGACCCTGAACTTCAGAAAAGCAGTCTTAGACTTCCTTAGGGAACTGGGCAGGATCCCCTGGGAAGCTAATACGAGGGGGCAAGGAGTCCAGGAGAGCTGGCTGTATTTTAAAGAAGCCTTATTAAGGGCACAGGAACAAACCATCCTGAAGTGCAGAAAGAATAGCAAATATGGCAGGCGACCAGCTTGGCTTAACAGTGAAATCTTCAGTGAGCTTAAACTCAAAAAGGAAGCTTACAAGAAATGTAAATTTGGACAGACGACTAGGGAGGAGTATTAAAATATTGCTCGAGCATGCAGGGGTGTAATCAGGAAGGCCAAGGCACAATTGGAGTTGCAGCTAGCAAGGAATGTGAAGGGTAACAAGAAGGGTTTCTACAGTTATGTTAGCAACAAGAAGATGGTCAGGGAAAGCATGGGACCCTTACTGAATACAGGAGGCAACCTAGTGACAGATGACGTGGAAAAAGCTGAAGTACATCTCTACCCCAATATAACGCGACCCGATATAACACAAATTCAGATATAACGCAGTAAAGCAGTGCTCCGGGGTGGGCGGGGAGGGGACTGCGCACTCCGGTGGATCAAAGCAAGTTCGATATAACGCGGTATCACCTATAACGCGGTAAGATTTTTTGGCTCCCGAGGACAGCGTTATATCGAGGTAGAGGTGTACTTAATGTTTTTTTTTGCCTCAGTCTTCACAGATAAGGTCAACTCCCAGATTGCTGCACTGGGCAACACAGTATGGGGAGGAGGTGAGCAGCCCTCAGTGGTGAAAGAACAGGTTAAGGACTATTTAGAAAAGCTGGACGTGCACAAGTCCATGGGTCCAGATCTAATGCATCCAAGGGTGCTGAGGGAGTTGGCTGATGTGATTGCAGAGCCATTGGCCATTATCTTTGAAAATTTGTGGCGATCGGGGGAGATCCTGGACAATTGGAAAGAGGCAAATATAGTGCCCATATTTTAAAAAAGGAAGAAAGAGAACTTGGGGAACTACAGACTGGTCAGCCTCACTTCAGCCCCCAGCAAAACCATGGAGCAGGTCCTCAAGGAATCCATTTTGAAGCACTTGGAGGAGAGGAAGGTGATCAGGAACAGTCAACGTGGATTCACCAAGGACAAGTCATGCCTGACCAACCTGATTGCCTTCTATGTTGAGATTACTGGCTCTGTGGATATGGGGAAAGCAGTGGATGTGATATATCTTGACTTTAGCAAAGCTTTTGATATGGTCTCCCACAGTATTCTTGCCATCACGTTAAAAAATATGGATTGGATGAATGGACTATAAGGTGGACAGGAAGCTGGCTAGATTGTCGGGCTCAATGGGTAGTGATCAATGGCTCCATGTCTATTTGGCAGCCGGTATCAAGAGAAGTGCCCCAGGTGTTGGTCCTGGCCGGTTTTGTTCAACATCTTTATTAATGATCTGGATGATGGAATTAATTGCATCCTCAGCAAGTTCGCAGACGGCACCAAGCTGGGGGGATAGATACATACGCTGGAGGGTAGGGATAGGGTCCAGAGTGACCTAGACAAATTAGAGGATTAGGCCAAAAGAAATCTGATGAGGTTCAACAAAGACAAGTGCAGAGTCCTGCACTTGGAAGGAAGAATCCCATGCATCGCTACAGGCTGGGGACCGACTGGCTAAGCAGCAATTCTGCAGAAAAGGACGTGGGGATTACAGTGGACGAGAAGCTGGATATGAGTCAGCAGTGTGCCCTTGTTGCCAAGAAGGCCAACGGCATATGAGGCTGTATTAGTAGGATCATTGCCAGCAGATCAAGGGAAGTGATTATTCCCCTTTATTCGGCACAGGTGAGGCCATACCTGGAGTACTGCATCCAGTTTCAGTCCCCCACGCTACAGAAGGGATGTGGACAAATTGGAGAGAGTCCAGCGGAAGGCAACGCAAATGATTAGGGGGCTGGGGCACATGACTTAAGAGGAGAGGCTGAGGGAACAGGGGTTATTTAGTCTGCAGAAGAGAAGAGTGAGGGGGGATTTGATAGCAGCCTTCAACTACCTGAACGGGGGGTTAAAAGAGGATGGGGCTCAGCTGTTCTCAGTGGTACCAGATGACAGAACAAGGAGTAATGGTCTCAAGTTGCAGTTGGGGAGGTTTAGGTTGGATATTAGGAAACACTATTTCACTAGGAGGGTGGTGAAGCACTGGAATGGGTTACCTAGGGAGGTGGTGGAATTTCCATCCTAAGAGGTTTTTAAGGCCCAGCTTGACAAAGCCCTGGCTGGGATGATTTAGTTGGGGTTGGTCCTGCCTTGAGCAGGGGGTTGCACTAGATACCTCCTGAGGTCTCTTCCAACCCTGAGATTCTATGATTCTA
Organism: Terrapene triunguis; assembly: GCF_002925995.2. NCBI lineage: Eukaryota > Metazoa > Chordata > Testudines > Emydidae > Terrapene > Terrapene triunguis. The sequence goes on along the minus strand of NW_020664487.1, from coordinate 13,763,681 downwards.
ACAGGAGCTGGGTTGGGAGTTCTCTTCTCCTTCACTCATGTGTTGGGAGCTTGGCTCAGGATTCTGCTCTTGACTCCCATACCAAGCAAGGGGTTGATTTTTCTGGCCAAGGAGTCTCCTCTCTGAAGACGCCAGAGATGATGCTTGATGTCTGTGAATCCCGTAGAATAAGGTGAAGGGCTAGGTGCACTTGTATCTCCTGCTAATTTTGACTGACAGCATATGTGCTGTTTCCAGCAGCAGTAGACTAGAGCATGTGCCCAAGTAAACAGAGCCCTGCCTGTACTGGTTTCTGTGTCTGACCTCCAAATTCACAGAGGTTTACAGATGAAGCTTTGCACAGCACTAATCCTGGTGCATTTAGTTTCTGTTGAACCCTCTAACCTCTTGGCGGCTGACAAAGGGAAGCAGATCAAAGTCTTCTGACAGCCATGCATTTGCGACCGCCGTTCTTGTCACTGGCATGGCCTTCCCTAGTATGGCCATTTGGCCTCTTCCCAGGAATTCCTCTTTTTCAAAGTGAATGTAGGGCTTCTGATTTATAACACTGGAAAGTAATTCACTTTTATCCCCTGAATTATAGCCCAGGCTCAGGCAGTGCAAGCGTCTCCACTCCATCTAGATCTGAGACATGTCCTAATCTATCCAACATCCCCTCCTGGATGTGCCCTGTCACCTCAAATATAATGGGCCAAAACCTGGTGTTCATAGGTGGACCGCTATTGAAGTCAATAGAGCTGTGCCCATTTGCATCAACAGGGAGTCTGTCCTGTCCTGTCATCTTCCCTTGTTCTCGGTCACTGGCAGCACCACTTTCATCCTTCTCTCCCGCCACACTCGCAAGTCTGGTGTCCAGTTCAGCTCAGCTCTTGCTTTCTCGCTCACTGCCAAGGCCCCATGGCTCCTTCCTCTGCAGTAGTTCTGGGACACACCCCTAGCTCTATGCTGTCAGGACAATGCTCTGTTTAACTCATGCTTTGACTACTGCCGCTTCCTGCTTACTGGACTCCCAATTCACCTTTCCCCTTTCAATCTAGACAGAAAGCTGCTCTCAAGACCACTCCAAATACATCTAATTATTTTCTGACTCCCTTACCTGGATTCCCTTTTCATTCTATTCTTTGTACAGTGGGTGTAGCCAATTGCATTCCTTGTAGTTAGGGCTGGGTGGGAAATGGTTTCCCTGACCCAGGAAAGTTTGACATTTTGAAATTTTCCCCTGCCCCAAAGTTAAATCTCAAAAATTGTTGTGACCCAAAAATCCGAAAAAATAATTTTGTTCAGGTCAATTGAAATGTTTCCTTTCAAACATTTTTAAATGTTTTGATTTCACCCATTGCTTTTTAAACCTTTTTTTGTTGTAAATTCACTAAAATTTCAAAATGAAAAATCCAAACTTGGGACATTTTGACAATCTCAAAACTTTAACAAATTCTCCCCCCCCCCCCCCCACACACACACCAAAAAAATCGGGTGTTTTGTCAAATTTGATACTTTCAGGAACAAGTCTGGTTTGGTTTGGTTTTCTGATGAAAAACTTTTTGTTGGAAAGTTCCCAACCAGCTCTGCTTCTGGTGCTATATGAATTCATGAAATATAATTATCATTATAATGATGATCATCATTATTGAGATCCCATTTTAGGATGCTAGCAAAATTGGGTTTTCTCCTGCCACCTGATTTATACAAGCTGAGGATCTGGCTCAGTGAGCGATGCCTTGATTTAAAGTAGATTGTGAGGCCCTTGGGGCCATAACCATGTCTTATTCTGGGTTTGCACAGCAGCTAGCACAATGGGGCCCTGGTTCTCACTGGAGCCACGGGGTGCTATAGGAATACAAACAAATAATGATGATTAGATGCCACAGGTTTGAGTCTGATCTCACACGTTTTTGAAACTCATGTAGCACTAGAGATTCTAATGGCCTTACTTCTGAGATAGGCGGCTGTGAGATAACTATCAGCCCCAAGTTCTCTTAGGGCTTTACCCCAGCAACTCAGATGACTAGGAATTCTGTAGTCAGCAGCTCCAAGATTAGTCCTAGAAGGAACTGTACATGGGATGTTTGCAGGACAGGACTTTGACTCTAAAATGCCTTCCCATCTGGTCTGACAGAGCCTGAGTCTGTTGATCTTCAGATCATGCCTATAGAGTCCCCTTTCTCCAGAATGTTAGAAAGAAGTGGGCTTTTGGAGGGGATAGTTATTTCGTCTGCATATACAGTTTGGGTTTTCTTATGGACATATTTTGTTTAACATGACTGTGTATTGTAAAATACGACTGTTATGGGCCTAAAGAAAACAACAGCCAGATACAGACAGAGAGATAGCATAGTAGGGCTCTTATAAACACCATGCATAATCATATGATTCATTCCTTTGTATTCTCTGGGTAGCCCTCCACACAGGCAGCAGCTAACCTGCTTTGATGGGGAAAGGAGTGTCACATGTGGAACAGTTGTTAAAGATAAACGCAGATGAGAAAAGTCAAAAGCTCATCAGCTAATTGAAGAATAGATTTAGTCAAGAGGAAGGAAAGACACATTGTCTAGGGAAGATTTAAGGATGCACAAGTTCAATATCTTAATTCTGCTGAGCACTCTTTAAAAAAAAAGAAACTATTCTGAACACTCATCTATTGATATTCAACAATACACTCAAATTTTAATGACCTTGTCAGCATAATGGCTTCAATCTCAGATGTCAGTGACATAATAATTACTGGGCTAAGAGCTGTTTGCAAATAATTCAGAGACTGATGTGTGTTGTTCACCAAGGAAACAAATGAGAGGGTAGTATTGTCCACTTCCAGCTGTTTATCAATGTTAGCCTGGCAGTATTACTGGTCTAAAGCCCCAGAGCATTATTTTTTATTAATAGTGTGAAAAGGTATTACTTAAACTATTTAGCCTACCCTACAAGAAATGAAAAGAAACAAACAAAACCAAATCTCCCACAAACGGTAATTAGTGTTGTAATTGGAGTGTGAAAGGTACATTGAGCAAGTGAGACATAAATGACTTGAAATGAACACATCATTTACCTAGGCCACATGAAAATATTGTTGTTTCCTGTAATTAAAGGAGCCTCTTTGTACAGACTATGGGCTACATTCACTGCTGAGTTATCCCGGCTTTGTCCTGGAGGAACCGCAGTGAAATCAATGGAATTACAACAGTGTAAATGTGGCGTAACACAGTGGTGAATGTCATTACAGTTTGAGAAGATGCTTCCTAATGGTGAGCAGCACAGCTCTGTTATGTTCATAGCCTAGAAACACAGAAATTAGATACAAACTTAAAATGTTCTTGCTGGAAGGTTTCAATTTAACTCTAGTCTTAGGCCTTGTCTACACTACAGAGTTTTGTTGACAAAAGGCAGCTTATGTTGACAAAACAGTGAATGTGTACATACTGTGATGCAACTTTTGGCGACAAAAATGCCCTGTTTTGGTGACAAATACAACACCTCGATGAGAGTCATATGTCTTTTTCCTCTAAATCTTTGTCGACAAAGTGCCAGTGCAGACACCACGCTTCATTTTATCGCTTTAATTGGCCTCCAGGAGATGTCCCACAATGCCCATCGTGACCGCTCTGGTCAGCAGTTTGAACTCCACTGCCCTGCAGCCAGGTAAACAGCCATCTGCCCTTTCCCGTTAGAAGCCCTGGGAACTTTTGAAATTCCATTTCCTGTTTGCTCGGCGTGGAGAGGTCTCATCACATCTTCCCAGGTCACCACAGTGGTTTATCGCAGCAAACACTCTCCCGCTTAGATCACTGCGGAGCGGATGGATCTGCTCAGTATATGGGGAGAGGACGCTCTGCAGTCCCAGCTGCGCTTGAACTGGGATACCTACGGGCAGATTTCTCAAGGCTTGTGCGAAAAGGGCTGTGATTGGGACATGCTGCAGTGTAAAATGAAGATAAAGGAGCTGAGGAAGGCATACCATAAGGCGAAGGAGGCAAAGTGTCGTTCCGGTGCTGCGCCAAAGACCTGCCAGTTCTATAAGGAGCTAGACGCTATCCTCAGTGGTGATTCCACCACCAAGAGCCCTGTGGATACTTCGGTGAGCCTGGAGGCGGTGGAAAGAGGACCTAACCTGGAGGACGAAGTCATTGATGAAGAGGTGGAGTTAGATGAGGATGTGCAGCTCCCGCGGGGTCGCCCGGTGGGGCAGGCAGCCAGGAACTGTTCACCACTCCAGAGGTGCCTAGCCAGTCTCAGCAGTTGCTTTCCAGTGAGCAAGAAGCAGGAGAGGAGACGCCTGGTAAGTGGCTGTGGTTTGTGTAGTGCGGGGGTGGATTCATGGTATAGAAATGTATAAGGCTGGCTGTGTTTCTATGAGCTGGACATTTGCCTGGGTAGCTAATCAGTACTGCAGAACAGGGTGTTGATGCACATCGAGATCTCATGGGAATCCTCCAGAGAGATCTCCAGGAAAGTTTCCTGGAGGTACTCGGCAATCCTGTGCCGAAGGTTCCTTGGCAGAGCTGGTTTGTTCCTTCCCCCATTGTAAGAAACTTTCCTGCACCGTTTGGCAATCGCTTGTGCAGGGACCAAAGTGGCACACAGGCGAGCAGCATAGGGACCAAGGAGGAAGCCACAAGCATGTAGTAGATTTCTCTGCTTACCCTCAGCAGTGAGATGTCTGCTAGAATGACCCCTGCCCATGGAAAAGTGTGGGAGAATTTTAGAATTTTTTCCCTAGTCGGCTGCACCACAACCCTTGAAGAGTGAGTGCTCTTTTCCCCATGTGGAGCGCCTCCCACCCACCCCACCTCCACCAACACTCACCATGCTTTGGGTGTTCGCAGAGATGTGTGCTTGCCAATGGTCAGTAAGAAAGTGATTTTTATGTTGCAAAAGGTGTATTTTACTGAAATGTTTCAATGATGTGCATGAATTTAACAATCATGCTTCTGTGCATTGTTCCTTGTGCTTTGGCAGATGTGGGCTTCCATGACACCCCACAACACGCTGGCCGAGCGTCTCCACCCAGATAAAAAAGCACTAAGATGGAGCAAAGAAGACATGTTCTGGGAGGTAATGCATTTCTCCAATGTAGAGAAAATGGAACACAAGGAGTGGAGGGAAGCTGAAAGGCAGGACAGAAAAGAAAATCAGGAGTTTGTTAAGGATGCTACTAAGCGGATGATTAAAGTCATGGAGGAGCAAATGCAGATGCTGAAATTCTTAAGAATGCTGCAGACTAAGCAGATCCGTGCCCGCCCTCCCCTGCAGCACATTCATTTTTCCCATGCCCTCCCCCAAATTCCACCTGCACAGTCCTTTCTGCTTTCCAGGACTTCTCGGATTCCCCTTCACTCCACCCCCTAAGACAACTTTCACAATGATAGCTGGATCTACACACAGCTGTGAAAGTCTGCCCTTCCCTGGTACCTTCTTTCCCACCAAGTGTCTGTGTGTATGTGTGTGTGTGTTGTTTTTTTGTGCAATAAAAGCAAAGTTTTTGAATGTGAACTCATATTTATTTGTTTTCTACAAATTGAGGCAGTTTATTCATGTGCTTGATGGAACGCAAGGCCCCAAATATCACCATTACTTCCTAGGAAAACTACATGTAAGGTAACATTGCAGCACCAATCACAGAGATACACATTACTGGGTCTCATTTTCAAAGTGTTGCCTCAAAGTCTCCCTAATTCGAATTGCCCCGCTCTGGGCTCCTCTGATAGCCCTGGTATCTGGCTGCTCAAAATCAGCAGCCAAGCAGTCTGCCTCAACACTCCACCCCTGAACAAACCTTTCACCCTTAGCTTCACAGAAATTATGCAACATACAACATGGCTCTGACCATGGGACTATTATCCACATTAAGGTCTAAACTGCCATAAAGGCATCACCAGAATGCCTTTAATCTGCCAAAGGCACATTCCACTGTCATTTGGCACCTACTCAGCCTGTTGTTGAACCACTCCTTGCTGCAGTACAGGTTTCCTGTGTAAGGTTTCATGAGCCACGGCTATAAGGGGTATGCTGGGTCTCCGAGGATCATTATGGGCATTTCAACATCCCCCACTGTAATCTTCTGGTTTGGAAAGGAAGTCCCCACTTGTAACTTTCTGTACAGGCCAGTGTTCCTGAAGATGCATGCCCACCCTGACCACCCTTTTTCCTCCTCTTAAAACAATGATACAAACAATTAGTGTGGCGGGTAACTAGGCAGTTGGGTACTTTGCCAATTCTCTGAGCCCAAGAAAAATCCCAAATTAACATGAACCATAAGGAAATCATACTGTTGATCCATCAGATCAAATAAAGAGTTCAATTTAGTTGGAGCTCCCATATGTGGAATATATTATACGCAAGACTTTTGTCAGAGTAAATGCACATACAGGAGTCTTTGGAATCACAGGTTTGATTCAGGATTATCTCTAATAAAAATCAGTTAGAAGTGAAATCTAGTCCATGCAGAGGGTAAGCATGAAGCCTATGCACAACTGAAGTCTTCAAAATAACGGTGAAGTGGGTACACAAAGCCCAGGATGAAGCTAGTGAGAGTTGGGAACAAGGCCTTCTCTATGGAGAGGATCAAAATTCCTGAGGAGACTACAACGGGTCATAGTGAAAGGTGAACAGTCAGGCAGGAGGGAGGTTACTAGTGGAGTTCCTCAGGGATTGGTCTTGAGACTAGTCTTAGTTAATTTTTTTATTAATGACCTTGGCACAGAAAGTGGGAGTGTGTTGTTAAAATTTGCAGATTACACAAAGTTGGGAAGTATTGCCAATACAGAGGAGGATCAGAATATCACACAAGAAGATCTGGATGACCTTGACAATTGTATAGGATGAAATAGGATGAAATTTAACAGTGCAAAGTGCAAGGTCATGCACTTAGGGACTAAGAATAAGAATTTTTGCTATAAGCTGGGGACTTGTCAGTTGGAAGTGACAGAGGAAGAGAAAGATCTGGGTTTATTGGTTGATCACAGGATGACTCTGAGCCACCAATGTGATGTGGCCATGAAAAAGGCTAATGCAGTCCTAGGAAGCATTGGGCAAGGTATTTCCAGTCGAGACAGGGAAGTGTCAGGACTGTCATACAAGGCACTGGTGAGACCTCATCTGGAACACTGTGTGCAGTTCTGGTCTCCCATTTTTTAACAAAGATGAATTCAAACTGGAACAGGTGCAGAGAAGGGCTACTAGGATGATCTGAGGAATAGAAAACCTCCCTTATGAGAGGAGACTCAAAGAGCTTGGCTTGTTTAGCCTAACCAAAAGAAGGGTGAAGAGAGATGTGATTGCTCACCATACATACATCAAAGGGATAAATAGCAGGGAGAGGAGTTATTTAAATTAAGCTCCAATGTGGACACAAGAACAAATGGATATAAACTGGCCATCAACAAGTTTAGGCTTGAAATTAGACAAGGGTTACTAACCATCAGTGAAGATCTGGAACAGCCTTCCAAGGGGAGCAGTAGGGACAAAAACCTAACTGGCTTCAAGACTGATCTTGATAAGTTTATGGAGGGGATGGTATGATGAGACTGCCTACAAGGGCATGTAGCCGATCTAGCAGCAAATATCTCCAGCGGCCAGTGATGGGACACAAGTTGGGGAGGGTTCAAAGTTACTACAGAGAATTATTTCCCAGGCGTCTAGCTGATGGGTCTTTCCCAGATGCTCAGGGTCTAACTAATCGCCGTCTTTGGAGTTGGGAAGGAATTTTCCCTTGGGTCAGATTGGCAGAGATGCTGCAGGTTTCTGCCTTCCTCTGCAACATGGGGCACGGGTCACTTGAAGGTTTAAACTATTGTAAATGGTGGATTCTCTATAATTTGAAGTCTTTAACCCATGATTCGAGGACTTCAGGAACTCAGGTAGAGGTTATGGGTCTATTACAGGAGAAGTGGGTGAGATTCTGCGATCTGCAATGTGCAGGGAGCCAGATTAGATGATCATGATGGTCCAGTCTGGGCTTAAAGACCATGAGTCTATGAGAAGATCAAACTTCCTGAGGAGATCAGGTGACTCCAGAGTATGACCATTTTTAGTAAACATTGCAAAGCCTTTCTCTTTGAGAAAGCCTTTCTAGCAAAAGTAATGCTCAAAATTGAAACACCCCTTCTATTCCCAACCTCTAGAAATCCCCCCAATTCCAAAAAGAACCCCAAAAAACAAATCAAAAACAAAACTAAAGAAAAACCTTAGCAACACAACCCCGAGGAGAATTTTTACCCCTGAAAGGAAGATGTGTCAGAATTTCCATGAAGTCCACTTGAGACTTTGCTGTTGCTGTTGATTTCATGTGGAAGTAGCCCAGGTACTACGGTGATGGGTGGCAGGATAAAACACTAAGGTGAAAGCAGTTCATAGTCCTTCTGCTGGCCCTCTGCATAAGGGTGAATTTAGTCTAATGCAATTTGTATTCACTTGTAGTTTACAGTTGACTCCAACCGGTGAATGTTCATCCCTTGAAAATTCTCTTGTGTTCTTCGCAATGCTGATGTTCCCGACTGGTGCCGCTCCTGATCAGTGGCATGGCATTGCAAGCACATTTTGCTTTTCCTCCTATAACTGGTACGTGAGGCAGCAATAATCTAGTGGAAGATAGGTTAGTCACATGCTGCACACCTGTGGTATATAAGAATCGCACAATTGGGACACTTGAGGTGCTGTCGCCCCTTGTAGTTGGTGAACAAAACTAGACTAAACAGATTTTGCTTCGGCAGAGTTTAGAAGCATAAAAAGCTAAAGTGTGCTGGACAGAATCCAGAGAGAGCCTTGAGAGAGTGATTTTAAAACCTGTGCCTTGTTTAGCTGGCAACTAATGCAAGAGATTCAGAACAGATGAAAATGTGTTCAATTCACCTTCCATTTAAAGAGAACCTGTTAGCTGCTCTCTGCACCAGCAGGAATGTATACAATGCCTTATCAGGCAAGGCAGCCTAGGGACCTGTACTAATCTAATCTCCAAGTGACAAAAGCATGGATAATCACTTCAAGGCCTGATGGAGACACAAAAATGGTCACAATCCAGCAATATCCTATAAGTGGTAGAAAGAAAATCTAAGCCATGGAACCTAGATGCTTCACGAAAGATAAAGAAGGGACTAAAAGAAGCAGCAGGCTATTCACGGTGGAAGTTGAGGCAATTTTAAAGCCATCATACGGATTAGAAGGAAGGGGGGAAATAACAAGATGTATTTAGGGCTCAAAGAGAAAAGTATTTTATCTGGATTACCTTTCCTAGATGTTAGGAACAGAACCAGCCTCTCGTTTCTCTGATCTGGCTGGTCATTTCATTGGTGGTGAATAATGTTTGTTGCAAATGCTGGTGATTTCTCACTGAATAGATGTTTCCATTCTTACATCATGTCGAGTGCTTGGGTCCACTCACCATTTCTCACTGCAGCATAGAGCTCCTAGAGTTCCTATACAACCCCCCCCGCTGGATGTTCTCTGTCTAGTCTTGACTTTTTTACCTCCAGTGATCAACATCCCTAACCCTCCCTTGGCAGGTTAGTGCATCATCTTGTTCACCGATTTTAAAGAACACTTTCTGTTTCCCCCCCCCTTTGTTTCGTTCCTTAAATTTAGACATTTACTTAACGCTAAATGGCTAGAGTGGCCAATCACAACCCTTATGATGGTGAGCGCTAACTTAAGATGAGCCATTGGCCATTTAAGATGAATAATGACTGCACAATCTAGACCAAGCCAATTTTCTACCCCCTTTTCCTCACATATAGAAACTTTTCATGTTGGAGTCAGCATGAAGGATTAAATCAGTGGAGACATTCACTGTGCTACAGCCTAGTCATAAACTAGAGAGGAATTGGTCATCCAAAAACTTCTTATTCATATGAGGTGAAAGTACTTCTGTTTACCATTGCTCCGTCACATGGAGAACATAAAGCTTCATTTGCTTTACTTCGTCATGCTTTCAGGTGAGGGTCCATTAGGTGAAAAACAGGCTAGCGTCCCTTTGATAAGTTTTTCATTTGCTTCTCCTTTGTCCTTCCTTGTTTCAGTTCCTCTTTTGGGATGAAATTCACACCATGCAGAGGGACAGCCCAAGGTTCATGCCATGGGATTTAAATGGGTTCTGAGATTTAAAATGATGTTACCCTTCTTAAAGGGATACATTTTGAACACTATGTTGACAAGAAAATATCTTGTGACAACCCACTCTTTTTTTGGATGTTTCCTTTTAAAAATATTGTTAGAGTGAAATGGTTTTTCTTCAAATAAAGAACTTCAAATTAAATTTCAACTTTCAAAATCTAAAAATGTTGAAGGTCAGTGTTTTCAAAAATGTGTGTATTGATGTCAAGATCATTTCATGACTATGTGCTGAAAAACAAAATGTTGGGGTCCACAAAATGGCCCAGAATAAAGTTGCAAATAATTTCTCAACAATTCTGGAGACTTTTTTTAATATGTTTGCATGGCCCTGATTATAATGTACATGTACTGCCATCTTCTAGAGTTTGGCCTGCAGGAGAGATCAGTCCAGCCACTCGTGTCAGATAATCAGGGATTGAACTGGAAGAGATATGTAGTGGCATTCTTACAAGTTCCACCACTGGAACAATTTGCCAAGGGTCATGGTGGATTCTCTATCACTGATAATTTTTAAATCAAGATTGGATGTTTTTCTAAGAGACATGATCTAGGAATTATTTTAGGGACCTTCTATGACTTGTGCTATACAGGACGTCAGACTAGATGAACACAATGGCCTTGGAATCTATGAATAAACCAAGTTCCAACCCCGGAGACACCAAAATGAGATGCAATTCTCCATAAATTGTTCAAATGCTCATAGGGTGCACTCTCTGGCCTCCTTTGTCTTGGCTTTCCCCTTGATGGATCTCAGATGCCCTGCTGGAGACCTAGGGCATGGTGTCTTCTTGAGTGGATAGTAAAATGTGCCGTGGTATTTACCAGTCTCTGCCCTCTTGTGGCACCAAAATGAACATTCAGCTGAGAGTAGATTATGCAGATCTTTGTATTCCCCTCCCTTCGTTGATGAGTAGGGAAATAGTTAATGTTGACATATAAAGTATCATTGGCATGAGAATTAATACACAGAGCAGAATGGGGCAGTTTATTCTCACAGCTATTGCTTCAGGCTCTTATCACACTCAGGCATATATAATTTCATCAGTTAAACTCAGGTCATGTTTCTACGGTTTTCTTCACAGCTATAACAATGATAGACTTAGCTTTCAGTTTTGTTTTGATTTAAAGTAAGATTCTGGAGAACAAGAAAGCAGCTTAGGTATTGTGTATATAACCCATTCCTTCATGTACTGGCCCAATTCAAGCCCTGCACATAACACAACTTTTCTTTTAGCTCAAGTAGCAGGGACCTGTGTTTGTAGAGCAAAAGGTTTTATCTTCCAGAACATGTTTATATAGTATACCTGATCACCATAATGTATGTGTGTACACACACACACACACACACACACCATCAGGTCATGGATTTGTTACAGAAACCATATCTGAAGTCACCAAGCACCAGCTGACTTGTATATTTGACCTCCTGTTATCATCTGATGATCTGTAGGTTGGCTGACTACTGCACCTTGGCGCCTCATTGCTGGTTTTCAAAGCAGTAATTTGTGGTCAGAAGATTTTGGGGGTGTAACTACGAGGTTAAATGACAACAATAGCTTTTTTGCAATGGGATGCAAAACATTCCATTCGGGGAAGGGTCTGTGTCCAAGTTCGGAGAGCTTTCTTTGTTCAAACCAGAACCACGCTCCAGAAAGTCAAATCCAGACATAACATTAAGCACTGGTTGAAATCATCAAACATCACTGCGCATTTGAGAAGAGGAAATTGTACATTTTAAACACACAACACTTCATAATTCTAGCAGCATGAATAATCTCTTGCATAATAGGACTTATCTTGGTTTTAATTGTAATTGGTAACATAAAAATAAAACATCTGTCTAACCTAAAAAATTGAAACAATTGAAACAAGAGAACAAGTTTTAGAACTTCTTATTTCCCCACCTCTTTTTGCAATTCAGTAATTTAGGCATATTTATTTCAATGAATAGTTTCTTACTTTAAGCAATGTTTATTAAAGAGAAGAAACAGACTTTACATGAACTCAGACAAGGACATACTGATTTTTGCTTTTATTACATTTATCAATTTTAAATACAAAACACATACAAATAGATTTGACCTCTAGAATGAGGGCAGCTTTCTTCCAATGAAGATACTCTTTTAAATGCTTTGTCAAGGCCATCGGTCTGAAACTCAGTCCACAGGGTTCTTATCTGCCATCATATTCCACCCCACCTCCCAGTGACTTGTTAGCAGTTCCCAGAACTTGAAACTGAACTCTGGCAGAGGACGCCAGCCCTGGAATCTGATTAGTTGAACTCTGGGAGTCGTGATTGGTTCCCTGCTTCTATTTAAACCAAACAGAGGCATGGGAAATCATCTGTGCAACTAGGTTTCCCCTGCGTAGGATTGCCTCTTCTGCACTACCTGCTCCTGCTGCCTGATGCAGATCTCCTGAGACTTGACCACTGACCTGACTTCAATTCTGATCTCCTGGTATCCAGACCCAGCCTGCCCCTGACTCCAGCTCCAAATCACATCCCAGTCCTGACTTTGCAAGTGGGGAGCCCCCTAGCCAGGCTCAGGATGTGATCCAGTCAAGGCCAAGGCCCAGGTTGGTCCCCCATAATGTAGCTGGGTCACCTCATTTCCCGGATCCCTTGGTGTTCAGACAGGGCAGGCAGAGATGGTGACCTGATTCACTGCAGTAATAGAGATGGTGCTGGCATCATTTTTCCTTCTCGTCGGGATGAGCCATTGATGGGCCATATCCACTTGGATCTGACAAATAGGTACATGGGTAGGAGAGTAGCAGGACCTCTCTTTTTTCCTCCCGTTGTTCCCATAACCGATTGTCTGTATGGATGGTGAGATCCAAGAGGGCATACAGACACACAGGCATATCCATCCAGACCAATTCGTCTTTATTTTTTTTCTCGCAGAGCCCACCGGGACTGATACAGCTGTACTGCCTTGTGAGGTGGTGGAAAAGCTCTACAGAGGAGCTATGGTACCCTGCCCCTGTCAGAGCTTTCTTACAGCAGCCTCTGCTATTGGAGCTTGGTGCCGGTTCATCAAATAGCACTAACATGGCTTGGAGGAGACCTCCCACTTCAACTGTACCGAGCTGTCATACTCCAAGAAGGGGGAGGCCCAATCTAATGCTTTCCTGGACAGAAGGCAGATAACCATGCTCACCTTGCCTGGTCAGTAATGTAGGGCCAGATGAGGAGAGTGGAGTTTTTGGCACACAGTTGTCTTTCTTGCTCCTGTAATAGCTGGTTTTCTGAGGTCAGCTGGATGACCCAGGCCTGGAGGGCTCAGTTGTCTGCCTGAAGGTGGGAAGTCCACTTGAGCATGTCTGGTGTTCCCAACGGAAGTGTCTGCGTTGCTGGGTCCATTCTGCCAGCACTTGGCCCACTACGTGGTCTGTGCAAACTGTCAGAACTGGGACATGGACTGTCTTGCCTAGTGGTTGGAGCCGGAGTAAGCAGCCGGGAATAGGTCAACCCAGTCACTTTTGAACTTCAACTACCCCAATCTCTGAAGATGCACCAGGTGTTTCATGTATTGCTTTTGAAACCCTACACAGAAAACCCTTTCCCTTACAGGACTCAGCCACCTTTTGTACCATCACATATACAGGGCTGTGAGGAATACATGGTTCATGAGCTCCTGGGTTCTAAGTATAAACATGGCAGGCTCTGGTAGTTTAGTCTTCTTGTTCTTCCATATGGCTTGGGTAGGTAGCAACAACTACACATTTATATCTAAGTTCGATAGCCAGCACATTGCCGCAGCAGTGAGCTGGTGAATGTCCTTCAGGCCCCCTAGCAAAAGAACGAAGGGGACACTCAGATATGATGTGCTCTATTGTTTGTGCCTAGTGACACAGTCACATACAGGCGTTTGCCTCATTTTCCATTTAAAGAGGGTTTGTCCACATCTCCCATGAGATGTCGTGATGCGATTCAATCTGCACCAGTCTTTCCGACATAAGTCAAAACCCGGTGGTTCCTCAACAAGATCAACAATGAGCTGTTTGTTTTGAGTGATCAAAGTGCTCCATGTGACTCTCCACTGGGGCTCAGCATCAAAGTTGGGTGTAAGGATCTTGATACGCTTCCATAGAGGGTTGCGGGATTTTAATCTTCTCTTTGGCAGGTTCTGCAGGTCTTGGTGCAGTGGGATTCTTGTATTTGCATTGACATGATTAAGAAAGTGAGATGTCTGAGCAGCTCTTCTAATCTGTGGAGGCTGGGTGTGTGATAGGACCGGGAGCCAGTCAACTGGAGTAGATTTGAGCATCCCCAACACTATATGCAGAGCATTATTGAGTTGAGTGTTAAGGTGTTTAGTGTGACTCCTAGGAGACCACACTGCTGCACAATATTCAGCTGCAGAATATACCATCACAATTATTGTGGTTCGTGAGATCCGTGGGCTGGAGCCCCGTGATGTTCCAGCCAAGTTTCTGATAAGCACGACACGAGACCTGACCTTATCATGGGTGTTCTCAAGGTGTTGTCGAAAGGTCAAACTCTGTTCCAGTGTAACGCCAAGATACTTTGGATTAGCTTCGTGGCTGACGCTCTCACCGCAGAACTGCACATCGAGTTTGGTGTTAGCCATTTTATTGTTCAGATGGAAAGCAGTTACCATGGTTTTTTTTGTTTTTTTTTTATTACGCCTAAATTTCCAGCATTGGATATAATCAGCCATTGTGCTAAGATCTCGGGTTCGGGTGCAGCTGATGGTATGGAGGCTTTTATGCTGAACAGCTAGGGCAATATCATCCCCATACATGAATTTCCTTGACTCGGTCGCTGGGATATCCGTGGTGTATAGATTAAAAAGTATTGGGGTCAGGACAGAGTCCTGAGGGATGCCCGAATTAAGAGTTCTTGGCCTACTGATCTGGCCATTAAGGTATACCTTAAAGCGGCAGTCCCCAGTCATTGCCGCCAAGAGGTGGATCGTTCGCTGGCAATGAATGATGCGGGAGACCTTGAGGAGGAGGCCCTGTCTCCAGACAGAGTCATATGCCGAGGACAGATCAACAAGGGCAATTCCTGTCTTCAACTTACGTTGGAATCCTGCCTCAATGTGGCTAGTAAGTGAAGCTACTTGGTCACAGTAGTTTCTCTTCAAGCAAAATCCTGCCTGCTCCACTGGGAGGATGTCTTCAATAATATCAGACAGATGGTGGAGCAGCACCCGTTCCATGAGGTAGTTTAGTGACTGGGAGGGATACGGCCCCGAGGAGTGCCCCTGGGAGCCAGTGGAAAGTGTACATGCCCCTGCATTAGTGCAAGTGTTCCATAGGAACCACCTCAAAAAGCTCAGGCCAAGCTCACGCAGATGGTGCTCCTTGGGGAAGGGTAATGTCCAAGCCATGGGTCCCAAACACTGATCGACAGGGCTCTTAGGCTTCAGTATATTCAACCACACCACCCACTGACCTGTTAAAAGTCATCAAAACTCAAAGCTCAATGCTGGCAGAGGATGCCAGTCCTGGAATCTGATTGTCAAAACTCTAAGGGTATGTCTACACTGCAATGCACGCCTGTGCTTCAGCCCGGGCTCAAGCCTAACTCCCCGCCTTGCGTCGACACTGCAATTGTGCTAACCCAGGGCTCAGACCGAGGGACCTGCAGGGCTGGAGGGGTCTGAGCTCGAGTTAAGCTGGGACCCGGAGTCTGAGTCCCATTGCTTTGTAGTGTAGCTGCCGCCCCATTTGACTCAGGTCTCAGGAGTCTGTCTGAAGTATCCCACAATTCCATGGGGCAACTTCCTTAGTCCTCTCTGTCCCAACAATCTCCAATCCACTCTAGTAAAAACAGAAGTTCCCCCTCCCTTTGCAAACAGCAGCAGCAGCACAGGTCAGTGTTAACCCGTTCTGTTCTGATCACCGATCTGCAAGCACATGGTCAGAGAGTCTCCAGGGTTTGCAGTGGAGAGCGAACAGATCAAACCTTTTGCAAAGCTGCTTAGGACAGCATCC
Organism: Terrapene triunguis; assembly: GCF_002925995.2. Classification (NCBI taxonomy): domain Eukaryota; kingdom Metazoa; phylum Chordata; order Testudines; family Emydidae; genus Terrapene; species Terrapene triunguis. The sequence goes on along the minus strand of NW_020664487.1, from coordinate 13,747,616 downwards.
CATGTGCTGTCTGTTCTAACTGCTAGACTCTGATTTCCTGGTATCCTGACCCTGCCTGCCTCCTGACCCTGACTTTTGGGCAGCCGTCCAGCCTGTTTCAGACACAGATCTCCTCGTAGCCACACCTGGCCTGCCACGCTGGCTCCCTGACTGAGCCAGACTGCCCAGGTCCTACCCCTGACATGCTTTTAGTAACAGTGTCTTACATCTCTATAGTGCCCCCATCTCAAAGGATCCCAAAGGGCTCGACAAATGGCAGCTGTCTATGTACACATCTGACTATAGTCAAGTCTTGCCTGGCCCTGCAGTGAGCTCCTAGTGGGCTGACCTTGTGGCTCCATAGATTCCCACTGATATTCACATTTAGGTTCTTAAATAAGTGGCCTAATTTTCAGAAGTGCTGAGCACCTGGCAGCAAAGGGGTTGCCAATCAAACCACTTAATTAGGTGCTTAAATAGGAATTTAGATGTCTAACTTTAGGCCCTCTCCTTTTGAGCTGCTGGGCTAACTGTGAAGTCTCCTCTGTCAGTAGAATATTCCATTAGGAGTCCAGTACATTATCATTCTTTCTGCTGTCTTTAAGAATATTGGAGACCTGCGGATTTTAAGATAGTGGTTTTCGGCCTCACAATGTGTAGATGCAGGTTTGATCCCAGACGCTTTGCTTTTAGATACAGGATGTTTTGTATAATTTTGAAAGCCTGTTATTATATTGAATACCCACTGTCTCTGGTACAAAGCAAACCCCATTATGAACACAGCACCCTGGAGGGTTCCAGGAATTAATTCATTGTATTGTATTGCCTTTTATTTAATTTGTACCAGGCGGCTGATATTTAATGCTGGAGATTTGTTCTGCAGTGGCTCTCGCTGCGAGGAGAGAGCGTTTGAAATGGATGCAGCCTGCCTCTCACAGTGGTGAGTTTGAAAGGGAGGTAGCAGCTCAGGACACGTATGGGAGAAGAAAGGCTTCTGAGATCTGTATGTTTCCATACGAGAGAGTTTTCTAAATCAGGTTTTAAAGTTTCAAAAGGCTTTTGTTTTCTCAGCACTCTGTATGGTTCTATCTGAGCCCTGGCGATTCTCTCACGCTTAAGGCCTGGAGACATTAGAAGTGTCATTCTAGAGGAGGAGAGTGTAGACATTAGAGACATTAGAGACCCAGGACACTGGTTGGGGTCAACACCAAATTGTCTCTATTTGCCCATTTATTCAGGCCCTTTCCTCATGCTGTATGGCCCTCGTGGCCACCCAGAATAGTGGCTCTAAACATTCACAACTAGCACCACAGAGAGCTGGTGACTGCTCCCTCTGGTTTCTGCTCCTGCTGCTCCTGAACCATTTAGCCCCTTCACTACAGAGCAACGGCCGGTCACCCATTCCCTGATGCACCCCAACCCTCTTCTCAGTGCACTGCTTCCAGAGCGGTTCTGTTTGCTTTAGTTCTCTGACTCCTCCATCACCATGGTTTGTACTTCTAGAGTGCCTTCCACCCAACGGGCTTGCTGTGTCCCTGGTTGCAGAGAACCCTTGAATCAAAGCACTGCCATTGTTACTTTGCTGCACCACTATCAGCGCTGTTCATCGCTAAGGCTACGATTCTGTCACGGGTATTTTTAGTAAAAGTCAGGGACAGATCGTGGGCAATAAACAAAATGTCACAGAAGACCCTGACCTGTCCCTGACTTTTACTAAAAAATATCTTGGGGTGCGGAGGGGGACAAATACAGTGCTGCCGTGGAGTGCTGCTCCAGCCCCGCTGCTGCTCCAGCCCCAGGGGGGCTGACCCATCCCCAGCCACTGCTCTGGTGGGCTGGGGCTGGCTGCTGATCAGCTGTTCCCGTGGCCCCAGGGCTGACTGCCAGTCAGCTGTTCCTGGAGCTGGCCGCCAATCAGCTGTTCTCATGGCCCCAGGCTGGCCGTCGATCGGGTTTTCTGGCAGCCGCTGCTCCAGCAGTCCTGGGGCTGACAGCTGCTCCAGCCCTGCCCCAGCAGAAGTCACTGAGGTTCCAGAAAGTCACAGATTCCGTGATCTCCTTGACTGAATCATAGCCTTCTTCATCGTACTTGACGGGAGTGACCAGACCCCCAGCCCATGCTCAGTGTAAGGTTTGCTGAGGGCCGCCTTTGGTTGTTTGTAAGTGCTAGTTAGGAGTCTGGAGGAATTCTATGATTCTATGATCTGATATCATGGATCCTAAAGCACTTTACAAAAATTGTCTCTCACACAGGAGTATGCTGCTCCATAGCCAGATTACAGGCCTTGGCCTCTGTTCTTTGTGTAGGATTCATTTCCTCAGGGCCAAAGTACCTACCGTATCCATTTCAGTGCAGGTCAGCCCTGCCAAACTGAGCCCCACTTAATCTCAACTCCTAATTAATCATCCGTCTGCCTGGTGAAACGTGCCCAAGGGTAGCTGACATGCCACATGCCGAGCATCTCTGCACTGAACGCTGCTTGATCCAAAGACTAATTGTCTGGAGTCTTCCAACCTCTGCCCTCAATCATCATCCCACTGAGTCCCTTGCTGCTGCTCAGGTATTACTCGTGGTAGAGCTTAGGCCATCTGCTGTGACATCACTAGCGCTAGAACTTAAGGCACAAATTAACACCTACAAGGGGAAAACCCATTGTAGCCCAAGGTCCAGTGTGCTTCAGCTGCAGCAGTGGAAATTACAAGCTATGGACTGCAAACTGCTGCACATTGCGAGAATTCCTGGTTCCTGTCAGCAGGTCCCCTCCACCCTCCCAGCAGGAGGTTTCAGCACTGGTTGAACCTGGGAGCACGGGGCAAGCAAGCTGAGAGGAGGTGGCTGGACTGTCGTCCTGTTCTATGTTGCCTTACAGAATAAAATATTGTTCCTGGAGTGTGTGAGTGGGTCTGGTCTGAGGGGACACACACTGACATGCAATGCAGAGCACTCTGAGGAGTGTGTGAGTGGGTCTGGTCTGAGGGGACACACTGACATGCAATGCAGAGCACATTGAGAGTGTGTGAGTGGGTCTGGTCTGAGGGGACACAGGTCAGGCTTACCCTGTCTTGAACAACCTCATACTGGATAGTGAATGGAGGTGGGGTGGGCCGAGGGTGTTACACCCTTTTGGGGGCAAGACTTTCCTCTGCATCCTTCCATCATAGGGCTGAGATCTGCCCCCACATAGAACACATGGTTCAGCCATGAAGCTATGGATGCCTGGAAGTCACCCAAATGGATCTTGGGGATGTGATGGCGGCATCCATGGACAGGCTTGCACCCCAGCTACATGGCCTCCTGGCCTCCTCCACCTCCTGGACCAAAGAGGGGTGCTAGAGTTTGGAGGGGGGCACAGAAATCGGATGCAGTCTCAACTAAGCATTGTACTCACTTTTGAGTAGATCCCCTCCCAAACCACATCCTCTGACCCCTCCGGAGAGCTCACTGCAGGATCCAGGACAAGGCGGAGGTATGACGCGACAGAGGCTACTCTGTGAAAGATCTCCTTCTTCATGCAGATCCCTAGGCATGACCTGCCCTTACACATGTGATTGTTGCATGTCCCCACTTTAGGGGCGATAGCCAGATAGTTATGAAAAGCTAATGTGATAATAAATGTTTCATCAAGTGAAAAGTGCACGGGAACTATAAAGGGTAAATTTCTTTTTACACTGATAAAAATCACAGATTACAATAGCAAAATCACCCCTAACTTGTGCATATTAGCATCATAAAAGAATCCGGTAATGTTATTTGCAGCATTAATACTGATGCCTGACAGCATTATTCGTACTGTTTATATGACTATAAAATATGTTTATAGTGATACAATTAGTAATGCTGAGCTTAGCTAGTATAAATGCAAGTACTGATTGTAACACTATAAACTTAACTTTATAGTGATATAAATGAGCAATATTTGTGTCATCATGTTTTATGACATCAGGCAAGCTCAGCCTATGAGTATAGCACAGGGGCCTTGCACCCTTAATTTCACAGCTAAAATACTGCCAAGGACATTCTACTTCATTCTCATAGAATCATAGCATCATAGAATATTAGGGTTGGAAGTGACCTCAGGAGGTCATCCAGTCCAATCCCCTGCTCAAAACAGGACCAGCAGAAATTAAATCATCCCAGCCAGGGCTTTGTCAAGCTGGGCCTTAAAAACCTCTAATGAAGGAGATTCCACCACCTCCCTAGGTAACCCATTCCAGTGCTTCAGCACCCTCCTAGTGAAATAATGTTTCCTAATATCCAACCTAAACCTCCCTCATTGCAACTTGAGACCATTGTTTCGTGTTCGGGCATCTGCCACCACTGAGAACAGCCTAGCCTCATCCTCTTTTAACTCCCCCTTCAGGTAGTTGAAGGCTGCTATCAAATCCCCCCTCACTCTTCTCTTCTGCAGACTAAATAACCCCAGTTCCCTCAGCCTCTCCTCATAAGTCATGTGCCCCAACCCCCTAATCATTTGCGTTGCCCTTCACTGGACTCTCTCCAATTTGTCCACATCCCTTCTGTAGTTGGGGGACCAAAACTGGATGCAATACTCCACGTGTGGCCTCACCAGTGCCGAATAGAGGGGAATAATCACTTCCCTCGATCTGCTGGCAATGCTCCTACTAATGCAGCCCAATATGCTGTTGGCCTTCTTGGCAACAAGGGCACACTGCTGACTTATATCCAGCTTCTTATCTACTGTAATTCCAGGTCCTTTTCTGCAGAACTGCTGCTGAGCCAGTCGGTCCCTAGTCTGTAGGAGTGCATGGGATTCTTCCTTCCTAAGTGTAGGACTCTGCACTTGTCCTTGTTGAACCTCATCAGATTTCTTTTGGCCCAATCCTCCAATTTGTCTAAATCACTCTGGACTGTATCCCTAACCTCAAGCGTATCTACTTCTCCCCGCAGCTTAGTGTCATCTGCAAACTTGCTGAGGGTGCAATTAATCCCATCATCCAGATAATTAATAAAGATGTTGAACAAAACCGGCCCCACGACTGACCCCTGGGGCACTCCGCTTGATACCGGCTGCCAACTAGACATCGAGCCGTTGATCACTACCTGTTGAGCCCAACAATCTAGCCAGCTTTCTATCCACCTTATAGTCCATTCATCCATTCCATACTTTTTTAAGTTGCTGGCAAGAATACTGTGGGAGACCGTATCAGAAGCTTTGCTAAAGTCAAGATATATCACATCCACTGCTTTCCCCTCATCCACAGAGCCAGTTATCTCATCATAGAAGGCAATCAGGTTGGTCAGGCATGACTTGCCCTTGGCAAATCCATGTTGACTGTTCCTGATCACCTTCCTCTCCTCCAAGTGCTTCAAAATGGATTCCTTGAGGACCTGCTCCGTGATTTTGCCAGGGACTGAAGTGAGGCTGACCAGTCTGTAGTTACCCAGGTTCTCTTTCTTCCCTTTTTTAAATATGGGCACTACATTTGTCTTTTTCCAATCGTCTGGGACCTCCCCCGATCGCCACAAATTTTCAAAGATAATGGCCAATGGCTTTGCAATCACATCAGCCAACTCCCTCAGCACCTTTGGATGCATTAGATCTGGATCCATGGACTTGTGCCTGTCCAGCTTTTCTAAATAGTCCTTAACCTGTTCTTTCACCATTGAGGTCTGCTCACCTCCTCCCCATACAGTGTTGCCCAGTGCAGCAGTCTGGGAGCTGACCTTGTCTGTGAAGACTGAGGCAAAAAAAAGCATTGAGTACTTCTGCTTTTTCCACATCATCTGTCACTATGTTGCCTCCCTCATTCAGTAAGGGTCCCTCATGATGCTAAGCCCTACGCTACTTTTGATTCACCTTTTAAGTTTCAGGAGCATGTAAAAAGCCACTTTGTAGCCACTTTCATACAGTGTTAGCTAGTTGTGAGTGGGCAAAGCTAAGTTGGCTCCAGAAAGGTCATTTTTGCAATATTTGATCTAAGCCAGCATGAAACGCTGCATAGTCTTCTTTAATAATATCCTTCCTTTTTCTGCTTTAGACTCTGCCAATGATCTCAAAGGAGAAGATGACAAATGAAAGATTAGCCAGCTGACCAAAGGTCCAATGCATTTTACACTTTTGCCTCATTCACTTCATAGGTGACATAAATGACTTTCAAGGACTGTCTGACATTATGTTGTATTATTTGAACTATAGCCAATGATTGTGTGATTAAAGTTCTATGGGCATAGATGTTTGCAAGGGACAGAGATAAAGTTGTGCATGGAACCGCTTTCCAATTCTTAACCATGCAGCATGAACATCCTCTTCATATTGCTGGTATGGATCAATGACACATGCGTGACTGGTTCCCACTGAGTTCCCTCCTCTTGGACTATGCTTGGCTGCACGAGAATAGTCCTTCTAGGGACTTTGTACTATGTCCCCTACTCTCCGGGATGCCATCGCTCTTGGACTGCTCATGTAGGGCCATATCCAAATCCCATTTAAGATTTCCATTGGACCAGGTCTTATGTCTTTGTGGCCAGTAGCCAGCATGCTCTTGAGCTTAGTGGAAGGGCTAAAGGAACATGAACCAATGCCTACAAGCGGGAGTGAACACATTACACCAAAAAGGACATACTATAGAAGCCTGAAGATCATTACAACCTGCTGAAACACACAGGGCTTGAACATGGTAACAAGCGGTGTTTATTTGAGCTAATCTAATTTTTTGACAGAGATGAGTTTTGAGATGCAAAGTTCAGGACAGAACTTCCCCAGCTTGACTTTTTGAAGTAATCAAGAGCAGGCAGTATGAATTTCTGCTCATGCAGAATCCTTGCATGGCTATTTCAGCAGCATTTTAAATCTCTCAAAAGAAAAAAATAATGATAATCTGTGTGTGTTTGCTATGGAATTAGCCTGTGACAAGAGGCAAATGCCCCATATTTGTTCTAGCGATGCATCGGCTTCGTTTTTGTTGTGATTCAGTCAGTAATATGTATATCCAGTACTGTCAGATAATGCAGGGTTACGACATGTGGCATGATCTCTTTCTCTCATTCCCCTCTGCTTCCCCCACATGTCGGTGGTACACAGGGCGTGGACATGGACCTGTACTCAGAAGTGTGGCTGAATGGGGGAGGTGGAGGCAGGAGAATCACATAAGTATCCAGCAGAGCTCTCTGTTCTACTCAAACTAACAGTGAGGAGAAAGTGAACGTAGTGGTGGAGATAACATACGGTGGTGCCACATGAGCATACTGTACCTCAGGCCTGAACGCCAGTAGCACCCTGCATTTTTCTCCTTTGAAGTATCTTGACCCTCTTTTGAGGTGTCCAGTGCAAGAGCAATTCCAGTCTTCAGCAGCCCATAACATTGCTCTATCAGTCTTTTCTCTCGCCTAGGCATAAGACAAGCCTGGGGCCCTACACTCTGGGGGCTCTTGTGCGTGTTTTCTATAAGCGAGAGATGTCTGCCTATATGTAAATACTTAATAGATAAGGTCCCAGCACATTTTGTAGGACCAATAAAACTTGCATCTGCCGTGCGCTACAAAGGACTTGGTATGCAGCTTTTTTACATGCATCACTGAACATCGGACCAGCTTTATCAGCAACCTCTCCCCAGCAGCAGCCTCTGGCCTGCTAGCCTGAGGGCATTCCTCCTTACCTTCACACAGGTTAACATAGGCACCCAGTGCTACCTGCTTATTCCTTCCCCCGCACAGTGAGAAGCACCTCCAATCTCCTCCTCTTCATGTTTCCAGCAGAAAGATGCCAGGCAGGTTCTAGAAGCCTGCCTGAGTCTCCAACATATCTGTCTTTGCACACAGTTCACAAAACACGGGGCCAGCAGTTATCGCAGCTCATTACTAGGAAAATGCATGAAGCCTAAAGGAAAGTAACTATTGAACATGCCCTATATTCTCTCCCAAGGAGCATAGCATAGCTTAAGTAGGAACTGCACTGCTGCAATGAAAAAATGAGTTCATTCCATATTTGGAAAACCTCACTTCTCCCACCAAATCAGCCACTGGGGGGTGCTCACAACAGTTTTAAATAAACTTTCACATAATTATTTTCTTCCTCTGACGTTTCCTAGTGTTGCTGGTTTGTTGAAGGCTGCGTCATTTTATGACAGCCGAGACATTTCAATGGGGGTCTCTTCATACGTGCACGCGCCATGAAACGAAGCTTGCTCCTAATTCCAGTTGTTGCTGGGATTCTCAGGGTATGTCTACACTATAAGGGTAGTTCGATTTCACTTAAATCGAATATGTGGAATCGATGTTGCAAAGTCGAACGTGTGTGTCCACACTAAGGACAGTAATTCGACTTTGTGAATCCACACTAATGGGGAAAGCGTCGACATTGGAAGCGGTGCACTGTGGGCAGCTATCCCACAGTTCCCGCAGTCCCCGCTGCCCATTGGAATTCTGGGTCGAGCCGCCAATGCCTTCTGGGTAAAAAAAATGTGTCGAGGGTGCTTTTGGGTAACTGTCGTCATCCGTCCGTCACTCCCGCCCTCCCTCCCTGAAAGCCCCGGCGGGAAATCAGTTCACGCACTTTTCTGGTCAGTGACAGTGCGGACGCCACAGCACTGCGAGCATGGAGCCCGCTGCGACCATCGCTGCAGTTGTGGCCGTTCTCAACACCTCGCAGCTTCTCATCCACCTTTCCCAGAGGCAGATACAGAGAAATCAGGCGAGGAGGCTACGGCAGCAGGGTGAGGATCTGAAGTCTGAGAGTAGCACAGACCTGTCAGAAACCACGAGACCCAGCGCCGAGGACATCACAGCGGCAATGGGTCATGTGGATGTTGTGGAATGGCGATTCTGGGCCCGGGAAACAAGCACGGACTGGTGGGACCGCATAGTGCTGCAGGTCTGGGATGAATCCCAGTGGCTGCGAAACTTTCGCATGCGGAAGGGGACTTTCCTGGAACTTTGTGAGTTGCTGTCCCCTGCCCTGAAGCGCAATGACACCCGGATGCGAGCAGCCCTGACTGTCCAGAAAGGAGTGGCCATAGCCCTCTGGAAGCTTGCAACGCCGGACAGCTACCGGTCAGTCGCGAACCACTTTGGCGTGGGCAAATCTACCGTGGGGGTTGTTGTGATGCAAGTAGCCAACGCAATCGTTAAGGTACTGCTCTCAAAGGTAGTGACCCTGGGGAAACGCGCAGGTCATCATAGATGGCTTCGCCGCGATGGGATTCCCAAACTGCGGTGGGGCTATAGATGGAACTCACATCCCTATCCTGGGACCGGACCACCAGGCCAGCCAGTACATCAACCGAAAGGGCTACTTTTCTATGGTGCTGCAAGCACTGGTGGACCATAGGGGACGTTTTACCAACATCAACGTCGGATGGCCGGGCAAGGTTCATGACGCTCGCGTGTTCAGGAACTCAGGTTCTGTTGAGACAGCTGCAGGAAGGTATTTACTTCCCGGACCACAAAATAACTGTTGGGGATGTGGAGATGCCTACAGTCATCCTCGGGGACCCAGCCTACCCGCTAATGCCCTGGCTCATGAAGCCCTATACTGGCGCCCTGGACACTGAAAAAGAACTCTTCAACTACCGGCTGAGCAAGTGCAGAATGGTGGTGGAGTGTGCTTTTGGCCGTCTCAAGGGGAGATGGAGAAGCTTACTGACTCGCTGTGATCTTAGCGAAACCAATATCCCCATTGTTATAGCAGCTTGCTGTGTGCTCCACAATCTCTGTGAGAGCAAGGGGGAGACCTTTATGGTGGGGTGGGAGGTTGAGGCAAATAGCCTGGCTTCTGATTACGCCCAGCCAGACAGCCGGGCGATTAGAAGAGCCCAGCGGGACGCGCTGTGAATCCGGGAGGCTTTGAAAGCTAGGTTCCTCAGTGGGCAGGGTAACCTGTGACTATTAACTTTGTTTAAAGAGAAGCTGAACCTGCCCCCGTTTCTTTACCCAGTTTATGTTGACTATCCTCTCCTGCTACATACCCCCTTCACCCCCTTCCCAAAAAATAAAATCAGTTCTATTTTCTTAATGAACACCGTTGTCTTTATTACTGTTTTCACGGGAATGTTTTAAACCTGGGACGCAGACTGTGGTGGGGGGCGGGTGTAGTGTAGTGATGCAAATGATGCCTCTAAACTCCAGGAATGACAGGCTCCGCGGTGGTGGACTGGTTGTTTCAACGGAGCCTGCCAGCCGTCCTGGGCGGGACTGCGTGTATGTGTCGGCTATGTGACTTTCTGGCAGGGGAAGGAGGGTTACAGATCCCCTGCTGTGTGGCTCTGTGATCCAGGATAAGGACCGCTGCATAAGATCTGTAACTGCCCTCCCCCGCCACAAAGTCACAGAGCAAACCCCCACCCCCCCACAGAACATGAAAACCACCTCCCAGACTGACCAGGGTAACTAGTAACTGCACTGTGTATGTGCCCTGCTGCTGGACCTGCCCCCGCCTCTGTACCCTGCTAAAGGTGACTGTCCTGTCCAATTACCAACCACCTTCCCCCCCTTCACACAGACTCTCCTCCAAAAGAAAATGATGAAAACAGTAATTAACAGAAACGTATATTTTATTAGTAACTATACATGAAACAGGGGGGATGAAACTTGGACGGGGGCTTGTGTGAGGTGGGTAGGAAAGGACTTTTCAAATTTTGGGGAATGAGAGCCTTCTAGTGCTACAGCACTCTGCAGGGGTGGAGTGAAACTTTTCACGGCCCCTGCCGCCCCTCCTTCTTTGGACTTTGGGTGAGGGGGGTATGGGTCTTGGTGGCGGGGGAGGTGGTTACAGATACACTGCAGCGGGGCTCTCTCCTCCTGCCTCCGGTCCTGCAGAACATCCACAAGGCGCCGGAGCGTGTCCGTTTGCTCCCTCATCAGTCCAAGCAGCGTTTGAGTCGCCTGCTGGTCTTCCTGACGCCACCTCTCCTCCCGTTCCATGTTTGCTCTGTGCATTTGGGACAAGTTCTCCCTCCACTGTGTCTGCTGGGCTGCCTGGGCTCGGGAGCAGCACATTAGTTCTGAGAACATGTCCTCCCGCGTCTTCTTCTTCCTCCGCCTAATCTGCGCTAGCCTCTGGGAGTGTGATGCCAGGCTGGGTTGGGAGACAGTCGCAGATGTGGCTGTGGGAATGGGAAAAAGGGAGTGAATTCCTCAGAAAGATAAATGTAGTTGTGAACAAAGAACATAGTCTTTCTCTGTGAACAAGACCATGCACTGCACCTATCACATGCGCACTCAGGACAAGGTCGAATTTTCAGCCCTCGCCTTCAGTGCCTGTGGTCTTGCAGTGGCGATCTGAGAAGCGGGGCAGGACACCGGAATTTGTGTAGCAGGCAAACATGGTAAGCCGTAGACTTGTGGCTGCTTAAAACTTTAATAGTTGCACTGGCCTCCTTTCACATTGAAAGCAATGCCAGTCTCTGCTGCCAGCAATCAGGCAAGCATGAACTCTGCCCCTGTCCCACCCCCTCGCGGCTGTCCCAGGGAAAGATCCCTGTATGCTGCCCCTCTCCCGCCTCCACCGCGTGGCTGTAAAGCAGTCCCAATACTAACATTCCCCTACCTAATTCAAAGCAGGGCATCATGAGCGACATCACCCTGATGAGGATCTCGGACAGCGA
>NW_020664487.1:13730700-13736065 GCF_002925995.2 Terrapene triunguis | reverse complement strand
GGGTAACGGCTGGGGACGGTTGGTAGGGGATCTCGGTAAGGGTGATGAAGAGCTCCTGGCTGTCAGGGAAATCAGCGGTGCAAGCGCTGTCGACTGCCTCGTCCTCCTCATCTCCTTCCTCATCTTCCCCGTCCGCTAACATGTCCGAGGAACCGGCCGCGGACAATATCCCATCCTCAGAGTCCACGGTCACGGGTGGGGTAGTGGTGGCGGCCGCACCTAGGATGGAATGCAGTGCCTCGTAGAAACGGGATGTGTGGGGCTGGGATCCGGAGCGTCAGTTTGCCTCTTTGGTTTTTTGGTAGCCTTGTCTCAGCAACTTGATTTTCACGCGGCACTGCGTTGCATCCCGGCTGTATCCTCTCTCTGCCATGGCTTTAGAGATCTTCTCATATATCTTTGCATTCCGTCTTTTGGAGCGCAGCTCGGAAAGCACAGACTCATCGCCCCACACAGCGATGAGATCCAAGACTTCCCGATCAGTCCATGCTGGGGCCCTCTTTCTATTCTGGGATTGCACGGTCACCTCTGCTGGAGAGCTCTGCATCGTTGCCAGTGCTGCTGAGCTCGCCACGATGTCCAAACAGGAAATGCGATTCAAACTGCCCAGACAGGAAAAGGAATTCAAATTTTCCCGGGGCTTTTCCTGTGTGGCTGGTCAGAGCATCCGAGCTCGGACTGCTGTCCAGAGCGTCAACAGAGTGGTGCACTGTGGGATAGCTCCCGGAGCTATTAGCGTTCATTTCCATCCACACCTAGCCTAATTCGATATGGCCATTTCGAATTTAGCGCTACTCCTCTCGTTGGGGAGGAGTACAGAAGTCGAATTTAAGAGAGCTCTATGTCGAACTAAATAGCTTCGTGATGTGGATGGGTGCAGGGTTAATTCGATGTAACAGCGCTAAATTCGACATAAACGCCTAGTGTAGACCAGGCCTCAGTCAATATATAATTGAGACAGCTCCCCTGTAAAGAGCACCTTGGTCACTTATTTGCTGTTTGCATGGTGGCCTCCGTCATTTTATTATTCCTTTTATGAGCACTATTAAAAGCTTTTAGACACTTTCTGGCTTCCTAAAGGGTAATGAATTATCTGTGGTTCCAAACTAATCAAGGCTAATAGGCTTTCTAGAACACTTAGAGGCAGACCAAGCAAGAGTAGCTAGGGAAACTCAGAGAGTTACAGCAACACTAACATACATTTACACTGTAATGGCTAGCCAGGTTCACCAAGGCTGCCCAGTATATTTTCTTGTTACATTTATATACTTATGTTACTGATATAATAAAGTGAGAATTAATTGCCTTTAATTGAGCGTGGTGGTGTTAAATCAAATTCTAGTGCTACAAGCACTGGATGAACAGGGTTGACTATCTTGCTGAATGTAAAGGAACTCTAAATGTTTATAGTCACAGTTCAGGACAACTGCCCCTGTATTCCCCCTGTGTGGTCCACTCTTAGGCTGATGGCTACCCAACCATCGCCTGTCATGGGCAGAGATCTGCATCTCCCTCCCTTCTGACCAGGGTTTCCCCAGGCTGGAGATTTCTCTGCCTACCCTGTGAATTGTCCAGCAAGTCAGGCTGCCTAACCAGGCCCATGTCTCTTCTCTGCAGGCTATGAATAGTTCTCAGTTACCATGCAGCTTTTCCTAAACAAACACATTTATTCTTAAGATAAAAGCACTCTAGAGAAAACAAAAGAACCTGCGCGGATGCTAATAAGCTCACCAGAGATCATCACCCTGCTGTCGCCACAAAGGCCATGGTCAGTGTCAGTCCTTCCCATCCTCCCCAAGGATTGTTCCAGCTCCCATTGGACAGAAGACCCTGTCCATTTGTTGGATAAGAAACAGGGTCTGACTCAGTTTAAACTCAGGCTATTTATCCAAAAGGCCTTTCTGTGTCTCTGGAGAATCCAGAATAAGTCTCTCCTGGTGGTGGTGCCTCTTGGGAGGTGTTACAACCTGAGTGAATTTGGCTAATCACCGCCACACACACACACTGTTGTTAGTTGCGGGAGGAGCTGTGCTCACTCTGCCCCATGGAATGACATACAATCCCTGCCCCACAATGATACATAAACTCAGTACAGTGAGATCTTCCACAGAAATGGCAGGAAGTTGCCACATCTGTCACATTTACATTCAAAATCCCAATGTTTAAAGAATGCGTTCAATGATTCACCCTCACTGTTAGGGATGACCGCACCATCAACTAAATGAGTTGAACCCAACCAAATCCACATATTTGAAGGTGCAGAGAAGTATGAAAATGCCAGTTAACACAAATGTACATTACACTGGCTTCCCCAAGACACGCCTACCTTAAATTCACATCCCTGAGGGAAACAAATATCAGAAAGGGGGATTTATTGTGCGAGTGTCTCTGGTAGTGACAAGTGCGATGCACCCTGAGGAGCAAGTGAGCAGAGAACCTCAAGCTGTGTTTACATGTTACCCAGGCTGTGAACAGCATGCCCCGCAGTGGAACACTTCAAATCTGCATCCAGCTGCTGTTGGCGGTGGGTATAGGAAAATCATAGACCTGCTTTTGTAAAAGCTCTGTTACAACAGCACAGAGACTGACACTGGCCTCTGAGGTAACATTTACACTGCAATAAAAACCCTTTGTCACCAAGCTTCACAGTCCGCGTCAACTGACTCAAGCTCACAGGCTGAAAAGAGCAGTGTAGACATTGGATCTGAAACCCCGCAAGTGGAGAGGGTGTCAGAGCCCCGGCTATAGCCTAAACCTGAATGGCTACACTACTACATTTAGTCCTGCAGCTCAAGCCCCGTGAGCCCAAGCCAATTGACCTGGGCTCTGAGACCTTAAAAACCTCTACGGATGGAGATTCCACCACCTCCCGAGGTAACCCATTCCAGTGCTTCACCACCCTCCTAGTAAAATAGTTTTTCCTAATATCCAACCTAAACCTCCCCCACTTCAACTTGAGACCATTGCTCCTTGTTCTGTCACCTGCCACCATTGAGAACAGCCGAGCTACATCCTCTTTGGAACCCCCTTTCAGGTAGTTGAAGGCTGCTATCAAATCCCCCCTCACTCTTCTCTTCTGCAGACTAAATAACCCCATTTCCCTCAGCCTCTCCTCATAAGTCATGTGCCCCAGCCCCCTAATCATTTTCATTGCCCTCCGCTGGACTCTCTCCAATTTGTCCACATCCCTTCTGTAGTGGAGGGTCCAAAACTGGATGCAATACTCCAGGTGTGGCCTCACCAGTGCCGAATAGAGGGGAATAATCACTTCCCTCGATCTGCTGGCAATGCACCTACTAATGCAGCCTAACATGCTGTTAGCCTTCTTGGCAACAAGGGCACACTGCTGACTCATATCCAGCTTCTCGTCCACTGTAATCCCCAGGTCATTTTCTGCAGAACTGCCAATTAGCCAGTCAGTCCCCAGCCTGTAGCAGTGTATGGGATTCTTCTGTCCCACATGCAGGACTCTGTACTTGTCCTTGTTGAACCTCATCAGATTTCTTTTGGCTCAATCCTCCAATTTGCCTAGGTCACTCTGGACCCTATCCCTACCCTCCATTGTATCTACCTATCCCCCCCCCCAGCTTAGTGTCATCTGCAAACTTGCTGAGGGTGCAATCCATCCCATCATACACATCATTAATACTGAACAAAACCAGCCCCAGGACCGACCCCTGGGGCACTCCGCTTGATACCGTCTGCCAACTAGACATCGAGCCATTGACCACTACCCGTTGATTCTGATGATCTAGCCAGCTTTCTATCCACCTTATAGTCCATTCATCCAATCCATACTTCTTTAACTTACGGTCTCCCACAGTATACTTGCCAGCATCAAAAACTTTGCTGAAGTCAAGATATATCATGTCCACCACTTTCCCCATATCCACAGAGCCAGTTATCTCATCATAGAAGGCAATCAGGTTGGTCAGGCATGACTTGCCCTTGGTGAATCCATGTTGACTGATCCTGATCACGTTCCTCTCCTTCAAATGTTTCAAAATGGATTTCTTGAGGAACCGATCCATGTTTTTTCCAGGGACTGAGGTGGGGCTGATCGGTCTGTAGTTCCCTGGATTCTCCTTCTTCCATTTTTTAAATATGGGCACTATATTTGCCTTTTTTCCAATCATCCAGGACCTCCCCCAATCGCCACGAGTTTTCAAAGATAATGGCCAATGGCTCTGCAATCACATCTGCCAACTCCTTTAGCACCCTCAGATGCATTAGATCTGTCCCCATGGACTTGTGCATGTCCAGTTTTTCTAAATAGTCCTTAACCTGTTCTTTCACCACTGAGGGCTGCTCACCTCCTCCCCATACAAGTTGTTCTGCTGCACTAATTCCCTGGACCACTTCCTGATGGCCCTGAGCAGTCTTTACCCTTTCCTCAGGGCCATATCCTGATGGAGTCCCTGCAACCAGCTCAGGGCTCCTTCTCCCTCTCCCTGGCTTCTGGCAGTGCTACCTCACCCGAGGTCCTGCAGCTTCCCTCAGCCAGTCACAAACCATCCACTCTTCTCCAGCTCTAGCAAGGAACTGAACTTGCTTTGGCCCTGCAGCTGTTCTTATTCTAGCCTGCTGGGCCCTGACTGGTTGCTCCCCATACAGACACCTTTCCGAGGACCTCTCTACTGCCCTTTTCTGGGGCGGGGTGTGGCAGGGCCACAAGGCCTCCAGCAGGGGGCCTCAGGGCCTAATCCATCCCATCACAGACCCCTACTTACACAGATATTCATCGTGCTTCAGGACTGTACCATCCCATGATCCCTGGAGTTTTTGTTTGGCCTGATGTTGTCTCAGGTAGAAGGCACACTTGTGTCATTCTAAGGTTCAGATTCAGGCACCATGTGCAATAGTATTTTACATGTATACTCAGGGAACCACTTAGAATGCACTCAGTGTACTCCCATCTTTCTGACTGGCTAGCAGTGCAAAGAATCATCTTCATAAATGAATCTTCGTACATCCGGGAATTCTGGTTGGTCATTTGTGTGGAATGTGATGAAGTCTGTAAAAATTGGAAATGCCCAATTAATAAATCATCATTGCAGCTAAGGAGCTAAGGAGGATACCCTGTTAAGGGGCTGATTCTCAGCTGGTGCAAATCAGTGTAGCACTAGTGATTTCAGTGAGCAATGCTGATTTACACCAGCTAATAGTCTGACCTATTTTGTGTGTGCTTTGCAATGAAGTCCTCAGTCTGCAGCTATTCTGGGACCCATGACCATAGTTGTCAAACAGCAGCAGTCTGTAATCGCTCTGGTTACATATCAAGGGGATGCAGCTGAAGAAGTGGGTATTTTACCCATGAAAGCATATGCCCAAATGCCCAAATAAATCTGTTAGTCTTTAAGGTGCC
>NW_020664487.1:13715567-13730300 GCF_002925995.2 Terrapene triunguis | reverse complement strand
GGAAACAAACACCCAATGAGGCTGGACAGGGGCAGGACATCAGCTTGGAGGGGAGGTGGCAGTGACATCACAAAGGCCTGTTGCAGGAACTCAGCCTATTGGGCAAAGGTGGTGGGGAGGGGGTGACCTCACAGAGAGACCCTGACATCAGCTGGGCAGGACAGAGGTGCAGGGCCAGGCCAGTCTCTGAGACCCCCCCAGCTTTGCTGCCGCAAGTCTCCTTCGCGAGGTCTCTCCTCGAGGACTGAGAGAGAATTAGGATTCACGGATGTGAGCATGAGGAGGAACCTCTGTGGAGTTTTCTCCTTTCCTACCATTGATTGTGCCAGAAACAAACTTCCCTTTTCCAAGGTAAGAGGCCCAGAGAGGTTTGGAACCTGTTCAGTCTGATCCCCCTGGTGCAGGCAGCATTCTAGGCCCAGAAAACACTGGCTTAAGGTGGCCGAATTTGATTTCCTACCTAGGACTTTGACACTTGGAATCCCTGGGGACATTGGGGTTTATCCTTTTTGGTTTCCCTTTTCCTCTTTCCTCCCTCCTTTCTCCTCTTCTCTTGCTTCTTTTTCCCCTTTTCCCGGCTTCCCTCCCTCTACCAAGGAGGGGTGTGTGTGGAGTGTGGATGGGGTGGGGGGTGCTCTCATTGCGGGAGGTCCTCACAAAGAGGTGGGGCTGGATCTGAGAGTGATCCCCTCTGATGGTGACCTGAGCCGTCCTTTGGGACATCTGGTGAGACCTCTCAGCCTCCCGCCCCTCAGAGTCTCAGTGCTGATTGGCCGAGCAGGGGGCTATCAACAGCAAGGAGACTCAGTTTCTTTTGGTCTCTTTTCAAATCAGGCAAATCAATCACAACCAATCCAATATATGGGATTAATCTTGCTGCTTCTCTCCATTAATTGTCTCTTAGCAGGTCATGATTTCCTCTAATGTTCTAGGTCTTCTAAAATACTTGCTGAATAATTACTATGAACCACTGTTGGTCTGTAGCTTACTTGAGAGCACTTTATTCTGATCAGTCACTGTATGAAATTCAAGATGTGACAGGTAGTTGAAAGTCAGGAGCAGTGTTTCCTCTAATTTTTTGGGTCCCCATGTGCGGAATGAATTCTGTTGTGTGCACCAATATGACGGTGAGGTGTGACACATCACCTGTATATTGGTGCACATTACAAAATTCCTTCTGCACCTGGACGGTGTGTGGCAGGGGTGAGGCTGAAGGGTTCGGAGTGTGGGAGGGGACTCGGGGGGGGCAAGGGTTGGGGTGCAGGGAGGCGAGGCCTGTGGATGGGGGAGTGGGCTCTGGGGTGGTGTTGGGAATGAAGGGCTTAGGGCTAGGGCAGAGGGTTGTGGTGCTGGGGTGTGAGGGCTCCAGCTGGGGGTGCGGGCTCTGGGGTGGGGCTGGGAATGAGGGGCTCAGGGCTAGGGCAGAGGGTTGGGGTGCAGGAGGGTGAGGGCTCCGGCTGGGGGTGTGGGCTCTGGGGTGGGGCTGGGAATGAGGGGCTCAGGGCTGGAGCAGAGGGTTGGGGTGCAGGGGTGTGAGGGCTCTGGCTGGGGGTGTGGGCTCTGGGATGGGGCTGGGGATAAGGGGCTCAGGGCTGGAGCAGAGGGTTGGGGTGCAGGAGGGTGAGGGCTCCGGCTGGGGGTGTGGGCTCTGGGATGGGGATGGGGATAAGGGGCTCAGGGCTAGGGCCGAGGGTTGGGGTGCAGGGGGGTCAGGGCTCCGGATGGGGTTGTGGGCTCTGGGGTGGAGCTGGGAATGAGGGGGTTGGGGAGCAGATTGCCCCAGGGAGAGAGGACCCCCCCCCCAGCCCTCTCTCACCACAGCAGCTCAGGGCCAGGTGAGAGAGCACCTGTCTCCTAGCCGCAGCAGCTCTGGTGTGGCTGGGCTGGGGGAGGGGACAGGATGTATTTTTCCTAAGTCAAAAGGGGGAAGAGAAGGAGTTATGCTTCAGTTTTTACCTCATAAACTTAAGTCCTGTCTAACCTACAAGATGCTATGGGAATAAGACACCATGTCATGTGGTGACATCACAAGAGCAGAGGGTGTGAGAACTGCAGGAACCGAGAGGGCAGGGGATTTAGAGTTAGATTGCTTCAAATGCTGCATTCGTCAGCTGGCATTTAACAGCAACGCTTAGCTAACAGAATGGAGAAAGGAATTCTCTGCTAAAGATTCCACTTGCCCCTTTGGCCAACTCCACCCCTTCCCTGAACTGAGTGTGCTCAGAACAACCCCCCCCCCCACCACACACACACAAGCCCACAGCTGGGCACCCAGCACAAAGCAAGGGAGGGGGTTGCTTGGCTTGTTTTACCTTTTACTTTGCAGAAGGTTTTATGAAAAGCATTTTCTGCTCCTGTTCCCCATGGTGAGGAAGCAGATGGTTGTGGGGAAGGGAACCTGAGAGCGGTGGAGCAGGGGCAATAGGGGAAGTTGGGGGAGGCTGAAGGGGGAGATGGGGGAAGGGGACATTTGGGGGTAGGCTAAAGGGGGCAATGGGTTGAAGGAGGCTGGGGCAGAGTGGCAGTTGGGGGGGCTGCTCATCCCCATGGGAGGGGAGGAGGAAGAGGGGCTGCCCTTGTATCAGAAGCTGTTTCCTATTAGAACTTGCAACTTCTTTTTCTGGTTACATATGTTATTTCTGACTGTACTCACTTATGAAAGAGCTCAGCTGAAAGCGAGCAATCCCATAAAAGCTCAACTTGCTACAGTGTTTTAGAGTGCACTTTAGTGCTATCAACACACGATTGCTGGTGCCACTGAGATAATGATCATGAGCATTCAGCCAGGCAAGCCACAAGGCTGTTTTGTTTCATGATTTCTGTGGCCTTTCTGTAGCGTGTTCTACAACAACATGTTAGGAAAGGGTTTAAGTGACTTAGTCACTTTTCTCTCAAGTGAAAGAAAGAAAGAAAGAAAGAAAGAAAGAAAGAAAGCAAGAAAGCAGAGTGGACATATTTACTAATACATAGCTACAAAAAAGAACTAATTCTTTTTTTTTTTTTTGGCAACATTTGTCCATCTAAATTTCCATCCTGGACTGCTCAAGGGAATTGATGGTCATCAGCTTGTCAAACTCAATTCCAACACCTCTGGGGAGACGTAGAGTATTTACCTTTAACCAGGGGAAATTCCATTAAACCTGCCAAATATTATTTCTGGCCTAAGGAAATCCTGCAGGCAGTCTGAAGAACTGTGTGTTGAAAGATCCAGCTTGCTCATTTTCCAAATCTCTTTTTATTGGTGTGGAGTGAGTGAAAACTGAATAATAATAATAATAATAACAACAATAATAATAAATGTGGGCAAATGTGGGATTCTTCTAAGCATGGGAGATAGAAAAAATATGGACATTATTCAAGTTCCTTTCCACATATAGGCCAGAAGCTTAGTCTCCATGTTTGCTCCGAACTTCCAGTGAGTTCAGTAAGAGCTGTGCATGCAGAATGAGGGCACAGTATCACTCTGGGATTGTTAACAAAGCAGCAGTTGACAGTCAGACACAGTGATGATTGGCTACGCTAGATAACTCTACACAAAGAATTCCATTAATTTCAATGAGGATTTGGCTCAAAATCCATGATGGTAGATGGACCTAATGAGTTATTTTAAAATGGTGAATTTGGCACTGTCATTGGTTAGGGTAAAAACAACCCCAAAGATTTTATGAACATCTTTTGTGACTCTTTCTATGCGGCTGGAGGAGATTCTTTTGGTTCTGCTATTGATATGAGATGATTTTTGACAGCTAGGGTAGGGAATGAATTAGACCCATAGACTTTAATGTCAGAAGGGACCATCATCATCATCGAGTCTGACCTGCACATTGCAGGCCACAGAATCTCACCCACCCATTCCTGTAATAGACTCCTAACTTCTGGCTGAGTTACTGAAGTTCTCAAATCATGATTTAAAGATTTAATGTTACAGAGACTCCACCATTTACACTAATTTAAACCTGCAAGTGACCCGTGCCCCATGCTGTAGAGGAAGGTGAAACCCCCCCCCCCCCGGGTCTCTGCCAATCTGACGCAGGGGAAATTCCTTCCCAACCCCATATACATTGATCAGTTAGACCCTAAGCACATGGGCAAAACCACCCAGGCAGATACCTGGGAAAGAATTTTCTGTAGGAACTCAGAGCCCTCCCCATCTAGCGTCCCATCTCCAGCTATTGAGGAGTTTTGCGATTGGCAGTTGCCTATAGGCCACATGGCATTGTTGACTGTCCCATCATACTATCTCTTTCGTAATAGCCAGGGCCAAGATTTTCAAAAGTGGCCCGTGATTTGGAATGTCTATTCTTTGGGAGGTCCCCAACTTGAGCTATCTATAAAAGGCATGAATTTCAGACTATGCTGAACAGCCATCCTTTAAAAATCAGGCCCTTTCATGGTGTCACAAGTTGGGGCTTCAAAATCACTGGTCACTTCTGAAAATCTTGACCCATATTTGTGTGCTAGCAGAATAATGTGTATTGCATTTGTTTATTTTTTATTCATTTGTTTTTAACAAGGTCTTGTTTGTTCCTTGAGTTCTGAGTTGGATTTCTAGGTCCTGGTTCTCTAGAACTATTCATTTTTTAAAAGAATCACTCCTAGATTAGAACCTGAAATGAAAGCAGCCACAACTTCAGTGAGTTCTCCCACTCCTAGAATATTTCCCCGAAATGCAATTGCATTGCAACACTGCAAACATGTGAAGACATTTACCTCTGAATACCCTGCAGTGATCTAGGTGTTTATGTGTGCAAAATATTGACATCTTAAAATATGTATGTGTTAAACAGGCAGAGGTGTTTCACATGAGATGCTTGGAAATGTCCTGAATAAAATCTTTAAATATTAATGTTTCCCAATGCAGCTCTCAGGCAATCTACGTTCACATTGACAAGGCATTTCAGCTTGTTATAATTTTGCTAAAATTGTATCCTTCAATTTTTCTTTTCCCCCTTGACTTTCCATACTATGAATATTGCACATTGTGGAACAAGAATTGATTTGCTTTTTCAACTATTTTTCTTTTACAAAGAGAAAGAAAGTAAATATATATATATTTTAAATATATATATATTTAAAATCATATTACTGTCTCCATTTATAATGATATATTACGCATACATAACAGTTAGTTGCACAGATGTCCAGACATAAAAAGCAACCATAATAGCAATGCTGTGAACAGAGGTCACATTATAGAGCAGACTACTAGGTAATGGTGGGCAAACCTCAACAAATATAAGTGTTCTCAGAACACTTCTCTGAAATGTGTCAATGGGCAAAATTGCAAAAGCACTTTGAGTGATTTAGGAGCCAGAGTCCCATTGATTATCAGTGAGACAGACTCAGTGGGAGGTGGTACCAAATACCTTAGTCTAACAAGTCATTTAGGTGACTTTGAACATTTGATCATATAGCTAATTGGGATGGGAGTGGGGAGGTTTCACATTTCCAAAAGTGCTCCGCACCAAGCAGCTCCTATTGACTTCAGCGCTTTTGATGTGGTTATCCCTGGACTTTGGAGACTGGCTTGAGACCTCCCATTTGCGAATTGCATGTCCCCAGTCTTTTAAACATGGACTGCATCAGAACTAGGAGTGGTATCAAAGCACTTCTAAGCCTAAACTGCAGGACTGTGATTTTGTTATGATGGTGTTCAAGATTTATCACTCCAACCTTCTTAAAATGTGCCTGAGGAGTTGATGATATATCTACTTGATTAGCCCATATAATTAGCACTTGAGCAGGACATCCATATTTTCACCATATCACGTAAGCAATATGCTGAAGTGCTGATCTGAATATACAAATGCAGATTTTGGCATTCTGCTAGGACATCCCCAGCTTTGGAAATGGAGCCCAGAATATATAAAATATGTGCACTTCTAATTCTCTTAGACTCCCCTTTTCATAATGTGAACATTATTACAATAGTGCCTTGTAGTGACTCTCCAGTCATATCTCTTTACCGTACAAAGGGATCATTTTTAGACAAGAAAATATGCATCAATAAAACAACTAAAGCATCCTCTTTCACTTCCAGCTGGAGGTTTGGAGTCAAATGCTAGTGAAGGATGATCTTCAAGCACTGACATCTGTCTCCTTCTCTGGCTTTACAGGCAGTTGTTTTATCTGTGCTGCAGTTCTCTCTCAGATCTGTGGAAGATAGGCTGCCCAGGAGCTGTTGCTTGGCAGGTTTTATTGTGCTACTTAAAAAAAAAAAATCTTAAATGCTGACAGGAACTTGCGTGCTTTATTTATGAGAGAATAAGACCCTGTATTTACCTGAGCTGACAGGTATTTTAAGTGCCTTCATATGACCTAATTTAGCCCTTTGAGTCATGCATACCCACCCTCTTGTAGAATTACATATAGTTTTGTTAATTAATCAGGACATAACTTTCTGGCTTCATGAAGAGCATTGGGCAAACCTCAAAAGGTAAGGTTGGATTGGAAGTTTACACAAGCTAGCCATATCTTTTGGATCTGAGAGTGGGCTGGAAATATCATGAAGAGGGCCTTAGGGTGTTGTCAACTCTGAAACGTTTGGTGATAGACAAGGTTTTCTGGAGAGCCCCTGGAGTTGTGCGAGAATATCAGCTTTTGGTTTTTTGAGAAGGACGTTTCTAGCCCTCCTGGCTGCAGAGAAAAGCTTGAAACAGTGACCCCTACAGGCTCAAAAACCAGGAAGCAAATCAAAATCTCAAATTTATTATTAAAACTCTCATGATTGTGAAGCCAAGCTCACTACTTTGGGGGCTTGACCCATGATTATTGAGCGCTTGTGTTTAACAGTGCTGGCCTGTCTACACTATCCCCCCTATAGTCCTTGGTATACTTGCATTGTTGTAAACTACAAGTGTGGACAGACTAACCTACACTCCTGAGCCCCATCCTAAACAGAGGTAAGGGCTGTCGGTCCAAATAGTACCTTTGCTGGTTTGTATTAACAGCTGGTCATCAATGGCTATAACAGAGGCAAATCACCAGAGTTGACCAGGC
Organism: Terrapene triunguis; assembly: GCF_002925995.2. Classification (NCBI taxonomy): domain Eukaryota; kingdom Metazoa; phylum Chordata; order Testudines; family Emydidae; genus Terrapene; species Terrapene triunguis. Next base: position 13,723,301 of record NW_020664487.1, on the reverse strand, counting down.
CTTTATCATGAGAATCTCTGATCGCTTTTAAGCCAGAAATGTAGTGAAAACAGCCTTTTGAATGCTTTGAGTTGGGCGCTGTGGTCGTACCGGGAACTCTGGCCTAGGAGAATATGGGAGCATGAGGCACCTAAACCACAACTCCCATGATGCACCATGGAAGCATTTGCTAAACAAAGTTTTCTGGGGTTTTCAGCTGAAATTTCAGTTTTTGGCTAAAATATTTCAGTCTTCAAATGTCTGCCACTCCTGCAAAACAAACATCAACCTTTTATGTGGGGGGAAATATTGTCCCACTTTAACTGGTACATTTGACCTGTTTTACTCAGATCCGTATGTTAAGAGTGATACTGTGTTCCTTTAGAATAAGACCAAGGTAAGGCTGCTACACAACCAATTTCCTCATTCCAGTTTCCACAGAACTTAATGGGGAAGACTTTCAAAGGTACAAAGGGCAGCTAGACACCCAACTCCCATTGGAAATCAGTGGAAGTTGGGCATCAAATTCCCATTTGTGCCTTTGGAAAACTTCCCCTCCCATCTGGACCCATGGAAAAGAAGCCCTTGAAGAATTCCACCATGATTTCAATAATTTCCATCCCACCATCAACCTCAGCCTAGATCAATCCACACAAGCGGTCCATTTCCTGGACACTACTGTCCTAATAAGCGATGGTCACATAAATACCACCCTATACCGGAAACCTACTGACCGATACACTTACCTACATGCCTCCAGCTTCCATCCAGGACACACCACATGATCCATTGTCTACAGCCAAGCTCTAAGATATAACCGCATTTGTTCCAATCCCTCAGATAGAGACAAGCACCTACAAGATCTCTATCAAGCATTCTTAAAACTACAATACCCACCTGCTGAAGTGAAAAAACAGATTGACAGAGCCAGACGAGTACCCAGAAGTCACCTCCTACAAGACAGGGCCAACAAAGAAAATAACAGAACACCACTAGCTGTCACCTTCAGCCCCCAACTAAAACCTCTCCAGCGCATCATCAGAGATCTACAACCTATCCTGAAAGATGATCCTTTACTCTCACAGATCTTGGGAGACAGACCTGTCCTCGCTTACAGACAACCCCCCAACTTAAAGCAAATACTCTCCAGCAACCACACATCACTGAACAAAAACACTGACCCAGGAACCTATCCTTGTAACAAAGCCCGATGCCAACTCTGTCCACATATATATTCAAGTGACATCATAATAGGGCCTAATCACATCAGCCATACTATCAGGGGCTCGTTCACCTGCACATCTACCAATGTGATATATGCCATCATGTGCCAGCAATGCCCCTCTGCCATGTACATTGGCCAAACCGGACAGTCTCTATGCAAAAGAATTAATGGACACAAATCTGACATCAGGAATCATAACACTCAAAAAACAGTGGGAGAACACTTTAACCTGTCTGGCCATTCTATGACAGACCTGCGGGTGGCTATCTTAAAACAGAAAAACTTCAAAAATAGACTCCAACGAGAGACTGCTGAGCTGGAATTGATATGCAAACTAGACACAATCAACACAGGATTAAATAAAGACTGGGAATGGCTGAGCCATTACAAACATTGAATCTATCTCCCCTTGTAAGTATTTTCACACTTGCTTCTTATCAAACTGTCTGTACTGAGCCATCTTGATTATCACTTCAAAAGTTTTTTTTCTCTTACTTAATTGGCCTCTCAGAGTTGGTAAGACAACTCCCACCTGTTCATGCTCTCTGTATGTGTGTGTATATATATCTCCTCAATATATGTTTCACTCTATATGCATCCGAAGAAGTGGGTTGTAGCCCACGAAAGCTTATGCTCTAATAAATTTGTTAGTCTCTAAGGTGCCACAAGTACTCCTGTTCTTTTTCCCCTCCCATGTTCTTTTCAGAAGCCCCTTTTCAGCAAATCAGTTTGTTCTAGCTGGACATCTCTAATCCTTGTGATGGGATTCACTCCCTGCAGGAGCACCTCATTGTGGCCAGGCATAGCATAGCAGCCAACTCCCTTTAAGGCACCCCTTGCCAATGGATGCTTCCTCACTGTGGTGGTCTGTCTAACTGCCCTTTCGCCCTCTAGCAAAGTCACACTTTAATCCACCCCTATTGGGGTAACAGAGAGTCCAAACAAGCTATAGTCCAACATTCTTACATCAAGTCTTCTGTCCATCTCTTGGGTCCTTACACCCGTTATCTCAGGGGGTTTCATCCCACCTTCCTCCGTGGCTGGTTCGAGAACCCAAGCCATCCCTCTACTCTGGCAGCCAAGGTCTGTTCCCTCAGACTCATTGCTGCCTCCCTGGATCTTGTCCTCCCTCTTCTATCCCAAAGATTCTCTCCCTGCAGCCCCCTTCTGCTATAAAGTATCTGGCTTTATAATCAACACCCAGCCCCTCCCCAGCTGAGCTTTGTTGTCAATTAAGCCTGGCTTTCTCTCTCTCTTACAGGTACTGCCAAGTATGTTAACTGGCCCCTCAAGCCCACATTAACCCCTTCAGGCCATGTGTGGGGAGACATACCCCTCCTTTATTTTCTTTCCCTTATGCATGAGCACTAAGAAGGATTGCAGAATGCACAGTTCTGCCCGTGGTTATTGCAGTCACCTCTGAACATCTCAGACATGCCAGCCAAAGAACAGGGAATCCAGATGTTCAGGATAAATTTAAGCTGTAAGAAAGTTCAAATCCCAAAACAGAGCAGGAACGGTCAAACAATTACTTTTAAAGAACTATTTTTTTTCTAAATAGTTTATTTAAAAAAAACCCAAACAATACTGGACAAATTAGTGGAAAACTTGAGTCTTTAGGAAAACCATATGGGTCCATATCAATTCCCAACTCATTCTATTTATTAACCTGTGGAAAACTAACAGAATTTTCTTACAGAATGATTTTGTTGTAAAGTTTCGTAAAATACTGGCCAGCTATTTAAGTAGTCGTTCTTTCCTTACAGTATGAGTAAACAACAGTAGACGATAGTACCCATGAAAATTAAAACCCATTCTTAATAAGACAGAAACTATTGAAACTCACAGCACAGATTAGTCTCATTGCTAATCAATAGTTCAGTCAATAGAGATGAAGGAATGGCTAACTGAATTTAGCTAAAGGAATCTGTTATATGACTAAGAAACCACCAAAGAGAAATACTGCACCCTATAATAGTTTCCATAAACTACAACACTCCAGATAAATCTCAAAGGCTATTAGAAGTCTTACATCAGAACAGATTCTGCTAGTACTACACCCTCACAATTAGAGATTTTTCAGTAATACAGACCTGCCTTATCTAAAATCCCAAAGCATTGAACAAGAGAGATATGGGAAAGGCTTAAAGCACAAGTTGTGTCAATAGGTTGATTGGAAGAAAAATTTTACAAATCTAGATGAAAATGATGCTGCAATTTATGTTCGTGCATGCCTCCATTATCCATGCCACTGTAGACAACCTAGAGACTATGTAAATGCAGGTAGGGGTTGGTCTTGCTCCCATAGAAGTCATGGGGAATCAATTAAATGGGATAACTTATCATTTCTACAGCTCTCTCCAGAGATAGAGCAAAGGCCACAGTGGAAACCCTGCCATAAGAAGATATAAGATAAGGCAGGGATGGGACGGTTGATAACAAGCACCAGGGCTAAGAACCGGTCAGTGACAGATGGCATAAAAGAGTCTGGTTGAGAACCAGGTTTTAAAAGGAGATAGGGAATAGTGGGGAATTAGGGAGGCAGGCAGGATCCCAAATGCTTGGATTGCATCGTTTTGAATTGAACAAGTAACACTTGAATGAAAGAACAGGAGTACTTGTGGCACCTTAGAGACTAACAAATTTGTTAGTCTCTAAGGTGCCACAAGTACTCCTGTTCTTTTTGCGGATACAGACTAACACGGCTGCTACTCTGAAACTTGAATGAAAGGACTCTCTCAGATTGTGCCTGAGATTGTCAAATGCCTCTTCAGGGTAAATCCATTTTTAGCGGATTTGTATCCATTACTAGGGTGCTCCAGGATTAGACACAAGGAAGGAGCATTGAAAGCAAGAAGTCAGATGGTAAAATGACGAGGGATAAAGAAATAATGACTCATTACTGAAAACAGCAAGATATACAGCTATACCTTAGCTATATCATAAAAGCGATACGAATAAATTGACAGAACGGCATTGCTATCGCTGCTACCAACACAGCTGATGTGGTCATGCACCTTCCCCCCACCCAATTATGTTGCAGGATGGCTTTCATGAAAATGCCTTATTAGCTTTCCAGAACACACCAGATTAGTGCATTTTATTGCACTTCCCCTAGAATGACTCTAGAGCAAGATGGTCACATCTGTGTTAACAGCAGTACTGGAAACATACCATCCAGGCTTCATGTATGATTATCTCGATGTAAAGTAACACCTAATGCAATATCACTATTGGACCCCACTTGATTTTGCGGCTAAAGCAAACAACTGGGAGTGAGGAAATCTGGTTTTTACTTCTGGCTTTCCCATGACTTCCTATGTGACCTTGAGCAAATCATTTCACCTCTGTGACTCAGTTTCCCCATCTCTAAATTATGGATCACAATACTTCCCTACTGTCATAAGAGTGACACACACAGGAGTGATGGTAAGAGACAGGTCTTTATTTCCTGGTTCCAATCACATGGTATTTGATAGGCTTACAAAAGGCGAAAACCTCTATCTCATGACTAGGATCAGTAACCACTGTCTCCAATGTCCCAACCCCACTTTTTGGAGGGAGGAATCGAATGCAGATAAAACAAAATAAGAATAAAAAGCAACCACCACCAACATATACCAACAGTTAATAAAGCATACAAATGTCCAGGATGGAGGTTGGGGTTCATAGCCTGAAGCTTCCTAACAAATGAAATAATTATTCTGTCTCTTATTAATATCTATGCGTGCTGACTAGAACTGGTTGAATTTTTTTAATGAACAAAGTTTTTTAATGAACAAAGTTTTAAATCAAAAATGACTCCCATTTTTTTCCCCTGAAAAATGATTCTGAAAATGTTCACAACCAAGTTTTAATAGAATTTTTCCACAAAATATTTATAGACAACTTTATGGAAATTGTTCTAAACATGTTTATTAAAATTGTCATTGACCAAAATCCTTGAACAAAATCTTCATCAATACGATTGTGGAAATTTTCCATTGGCCAACGGAACAACCAAAGATTTTGGTCAATGGAACTTTTCATGCTGACGACAATTTAGCTCTTGATGAAAATGTTGTGAAACGTTCTGATTTAAAAATGTACAACACATTTTAAAAGAATGGCTCAATTTTGAACCCTACAAAGCGGGGCTTTCTGAGCACATGGCCACTTCTTGTCCTCAAGACAATGCCTTCTGCTACAGACAGGGCCTGGTCCCAAGCCCTTTCTAGTTTTTCCATTGCTTTCAGTTGACTTTGGGTCAGTGAGCCTGTGTTTGCTGTTCTCTCTTAGGTACTTTTATGGTCCTTATTACTAGACTATTTGAGCACCTCACCCTCTGTAATATATTTTCCCTCACAACACACTTGGGAGCAGAGTTGGGTGAATAACTGAGTTTTTCATTTTCTGGATGAATTGAAAAATAAAAATAAACTGTTTTGGGTCAATCTGAAATGCACATTTTTCAATTTTGGGGGTGAACCAAAAAGTTTCAGGTCAAAATTTTTTGTCTGAATTATCTTAACCAAAAAAAACAGTGAAAGCAAAATTCAAAATGAAAAGTCATTGCAAAGAAAAAAAAACCCAAAACAATTTGTTTAAAAAATGTCTTTTATTTTTTTTCCAGAATTGATTTATTTTATTTGCTTGTTTCACCTGAAACATTTTGTGACTGTTCAGTCGACCCAAGGCTGCAGTTTTCGGTGAAAAAAGTTTCATCTGAAAAATCCCCCCCACCATTGCCTGGTGAAGTGGAGAAGGGCCATTAATCCCATTGTACAGAGGGAGAACAAAGGCAAGGAAAAACTTGCCCAAGGTCACACAGGAAGTCTATGACACAGCAATGAATTGAATCCCAGTCTTCCAAGTTCTAAGCTAATATCCCGCCCCCCTTCCTCTCTGGGTCGGTATTCTTCATTGTCACTGAGTGGGTTGGCATGCACAATTGATGTCAATATTATTTGAGGAGCACTGACAGTAGCATTTTTAAGCAACAGAGAGACAGTGCCTTCCTTGTTTTTGATTAGATGTCTTCTGTTCTTCCAAAAGGAGACAAATGTAGACATTTTGAGGATTTGATTTGACCCACTATTAAGGCAGGGAATAGCTGTGAAGTTCGGATTGGATCTTGATCTGAGAGGCACAAAAGTATTTTTTGGGGTGGGGCAGAAATAGGAGAAGGGTCTTGCTTTGGTCACTTCCACTAAACAGGTACGCTTCGAATGACCTGCTTCCAGGATTTCTTGTGCTGTTTTTTAACATTGACTGGAAAAAGGAGGATTAAGTCATGTGATTTGGCTACAATTACCCTCTGAGTTGTTCCTAAATATGTTCCTTTATGCACTGAGTGAAGGACAGTTTAGACATAATGATTGCTGGAGGCCTGGTTAATTACAGATTGTTGTATAAAGTGTGTTTATATCTGACTAAAATCCAAAGAAAATTCAAATGGAACCTGAAGATTCAGGAGAAAGCCTTTTTTATACTCCCCACCCTCACAAATATATGGGTCTTCAACATCTTCTGCATTAGTTAGCATTATTCTGAATTTTCAATTACATGGTCTCCCCCCGCCCTCCGCCCCAAGTCTCTGGCTACAGGATTTTGCAGTAAAAAAGTCATTTCTGTGTTCTGTGATTTCTCGTGTGCTTTGAAGGTTGGCTTAATTGAATAATTTCTTTTTCTTTTCTTTTTTATGCTGTAGTCTAGGCCATACTAATGCATTATTTTTAAACACTGTTCTGCTCCAGTTACAACACTGCAGAAATTCTTGGGGATAACCCTTGGGTGTGAAAGAGTATGAGAGTCCATAGGCCAGATTTCCCAATGGTAGGTGCCTAAATCATGCACAGAAATTATGCCCATGTGGCTCCAATTGGGTGACTGTACACACAAAATGTTATGTTGTTTGCGCAAAATGGGTAAAGATGAAATATGGGGCAGAGACATAAAGTTCATATCCAGATTTACGCTTCTCCAGCATATTAGAGGTGTTCTGACTGGCGGCTTAGGCCCAGGTCTCAGTTTTGCCTAGAAATAGGCAATATTGTCCAAACAGAGAATGAGACTGTTCAAATATTTTGAGATCGCAGCTCATTTTGGGTTATATGGGGCTGATCAGCAGAGTGGAGATGGCTGGCAGAGCTGGTGTGGTATCAACTTCCTCTATGAGGGCCATTTTGCTGAGGATGTGTATAGCAGTATCATTTCACTTTCCCCCTTCACATTAAAGGGGTCTCAGGTGAGCTGGTTGGGAAATGAGTCCCTCCCCCCCTCAACAAATAATTTAAATGAAAAATAAGAGGGGGCTGTGATACTAAAAATGTCTATGGTTTGTTGTTTCATCCGGGGAACTACAGGCCAGTCAGCCTCACCTCAGTCCCTGGAAAAATCATGGAGCAGGTCCTCAAGGAATCAATTATGAAACACTTAGAGGAGAGGAAAGTGATCAGGAACAGTCAGCATGGATTCACCAAGGGGAAGTCATGCCTGACTAACCTAATTGCCTTCTATGATGAGATAACTGGCTCTGTGGATGAGGGGAA
>NW_020664487.1:13667281-13715167 GCF_002925995.2 Terrapene triunguis | reverse complement strand
TGCACTTAGGACGGAAGAATCCCATGCACTGCTACAGACTAGGGACCGAATGGCTAGGTAGCAGTTCTGCAGAAAAGGACCTAGGGGTCACAGTGGACCAGAAGCTGGATATGAGTCAACAGTGTGCTCTTGTTGCCAAGAAGGCTAACGGCATTTTGGGCTGTATAAGTAGGGGCATTGCCAGCAGATCCAGGGACGTGATCGTTCCCCTTTATTCGACATTGGTGAGGCCTCATCTGGAGTACTGTGTCCAGTTTTGGGCCCCACACTACAAGAAGGATGTGGAAAAATTGGAAAGAGTCCAGCGGAGGGCAACAAAAATGATTAGGGGGCTGGAGCGCATGACTTATGAGGAGAGGCTGAGGGAACTGTGATTGTTTAGTCTCCAGAAGAGAAGAATGAGGGGGGATTTGATAGCAGCCTTCAACTACCTGAAGGGGGATTCCAAAGAGGATGGAGCTCGGCTGTTCTCAGTGGTGGCAGATGACAGAACAAGGAGCAATGGTCTCAAGTTGCAGTGGGGGAGGTCTAGGTTGGATATTAGGAAACACTATTTCACTAGGAGGGTGGTGAAGCACTGGAATGCTTTACCTAGGTAGGTGGTGGAGTCTCCTTCCTTGGAGGTTTTTAAGGCCCGGCTTGACAAAGCCTTGGCTGGGATGATTTAGTTGGGAATTGGTCCTGCTTTGAGCAGGGGGTTGGACTAGATGACCTCCTGAGGTCCCTTCCAACCCTGATATTCTATGATTCTATGATTCTATGATTTTTTTTTAAATGAAAACCCAAATTTTAGTCACACAAATTGTGACAACATTTATTTTTGTTTAAAACCTCATGATGACCAGCTCATGGTTGGATGTTAAAGGCAACGTTGTGAAGGGAAAACCCTGGTGAGATTCTTTGCACTAGCTTAATTACTCTCCAACTCAGAGTTACCCAGTAGGTGATAGTCCATGTGGATCTGACCATACAATAGCAGATGGAAAGAGTGGGTCCTAGGGGACATAGCGAAGCCCCCACCTACTGCAGTTACAATTAAATGAAAACTTCTGGTAGAGTTCTTCCTTGAGTAACACCATTAAAAAAGGGGAAATAGGAACTTTCTTGAAAAATGAACACTTGCAAGAGCCCTTCAGTAAATTGGAGACTAGGATAAAAACTGTAGAAAAGTGTACAGGAGTTGTGAGAAGATAGGCCACACTCTCTGAGATCCTGGGATTGTATAGAAATGCAAGGGAAAGTAACCAAACTTTGGTTAGCCAACTGTTGTCATTAACTAGATAATGTTTATATGGGGGGGTTGTACTTTGATTAGCTAGATAGGATTGATGTAAAGAATACTCACTGTATTTCTCCATTTCAAACATATAAATAAATGCATTTGTGTAACTTTGTCAATTTCAAATGTCACTTAACTTTATATGTAAGCACCAGGTTACAGAACATGCAAATATGTTAATCAAATACTGCCCTCATCTGTGTCTCCTGTTGAGAAGTAGCTCTATAGGAGTAGTTACTCCTGGTCTGTGTCTCAGGGTATGTCTACACTACGAAATTAGGTCGAATTTATAGAAGCCGGTTTTATAGAAATCGGTTGTATACAGCTGATTGTGTGTCCCCCCACATAAAATGCTCTAAGTGCATTAAGTCGGCGGACTGCGTCCACAGTACCGAGGCTAGCATCAACTTCCGGAGCGTTGCACTGTGGGTAGCTATCCCATAGTTCCCGCAGTCTCCGCCGCCCATTGGAATTCTGGGTTGAGATCCCAATGCCTGAATGATGCAAAACAGTGTCGCGGGGGGTTCTGGGTACATATCGTCAGGCACCTCCCCCTCCATCAGAGCAACGGCAGACAATCGATTCGCGCCTTTTTACCTGGCTTACCTGTGCAGACAACATACCACGCCAAGCATGGAGCCCGCTCAGCTCAGCTCACCGTCACCATATGTCCTCTGGGTGCCGGCAGACGTGGTACTGCATTGCTACACAGCAGCAGCTAATTGCCTTTTGGCACTAGACGGTGCAGTAGGACTGGTAGCCTTCATCGGCGATCTGGGTGCTGGCAGACATGGGGCTGGCAGACGTGGGGCTGAATTGCACACAGCAGCAGCCCCTTGCCTTTTGGTAGAAGATGGTATATTACGACTGGTATCCGTCGTCATCGTACTGCAGTGGCTGTCAATCATGGGCACCTGGGCAGACATGCTCAGTCCTATCGAACTGTCTTGACGATGATGGCTATCAGTCGTAGTATGCTATTTTCTGCCAAGCGCCCAGTATTTTCTGCCAAGCACCCAGAAGATGCCGAGGGCTATCAGTCATGCTTCACTGTCGTCTGCCAGCTTAAGATGTAAAAAATAGATTTGTTCTGTATTCATTTGCTTCCCCCTCCCTCCGTGAAATCAACGGTCTGCTAAACTCAGGGTTTTGAGTTCAATCTTTGCGGGGGGGGGGGCATTCTATGTGACAGTTGTTTGTGTTTCTCCCTGATGCACAGCCACCTTTGTTGATTTTAATTCCCTGTACCTGTACGCCATGTCGTCACTCGCCCCTCCGTCCGTCAGATACTAGTTTCGCGCCTTTTTTCAGACCAGACGCCATAGCTAGCACTGGGATCATGGAGTCCGCTCAGATCACTGCAGCAATTATGAGCACTATGAACACCACGTGCATTGTCCTGGAGTATATGCAGAGCCAGGACATGCCAAAGCAAAACCAGGCGAGGAGACGATTGCAGCGCGGCGACGAGAGTGATGAGGAAATTGACATGGACATAGACCTCTCACAAGGCACAGGCCCCAGCAATGTGCAAATCATGGTGTTACTGGGGCAGGTTGATGCCGTGGAACGCCGATTCTGGGCCCGGGAAACAAGCACAGACTGGTGGGACCGCATCGTGCTGCAGGTGTGGGACGATTCCCAGTGGCTGCGAAACTTTCGCATGCATAAGGGCACTTTCATGGAACTTTGTGACTTGCTTTCCCCTGCCCTGAAGCGCCAGAATACCAGGATGAGTGCCCCCCTCACAGTTGAGAAGCGAGTGGCGATAGCCCTGTGGAAGCTTGCAACGCCAGACAGCTACCGGTCAGTCGGGAATCAATTTGGAGTGGGCAAATCTACTGTGGGGGCTGCTGTGATCCAAGTTGCCAGGGCAATGAGAGACCTGGTGATATCAAGGGTAGTGACTCTGGGAAACGTGCAGGCCATAGTGGATGGCTTTGCTGCAATGGGATTCCCAAACTGTGGTGGGGCCATAGACGGAACCCATATCCCTATCTTGGCACCGGAGCACCAAGCCACCGAGTACATAAACCGCAAGGGGTACTTTTCAATGCTGCTGCAAGCCCTGGTGGATCACAAGGGACATTTCACCAACATCAACGTGGGATGGCCGGGAAAGGTACATGATGCTCGCATCTTCAGGCACTCTGGTCTGTTTCGAAAGCTGGAGTAAGGGACTTTCTTCCTGGACCAGAAAATAACCGTTGGGGATGTTGAAATGCCTATCGTGAGCCTTGGGGACCCAGCCTACCCCTTAATGCCATGGCTCATGAAGCCGTACACAGGCAGCCTGGACAGTAGTCAGGACCTGTTCAACTACAGGCTGAGCAAGTGTCGAATGGTGGTGGAATGTGCATTTGGACGTTTAAAAGTGCGCTGGCGCAGCTTACTGACTCGCTCAGACCTCAGCGAAAAGAATATCCCCATTGTTATTGCTGCTTGCTGTGCGCTCCACAATATCTGTGAGAGTAAGGGGGAGACATTTATGGTGGGGTGGGAGGTTGAGGCAAATTGCCTGGCCGCTGATTACGCGCAGCCAGACACCAGGGCGGTTAGAAGAGCACAGCAGGGCGCGATGCGCATCAGAGAAGCTTTGAAAATGAGTTTTGTGACTGGCCAGGCTACGGTGTGAAACTTCTGTTTGTTTCTCCTTGATGAACCCTCCGCCCCCCGCCACCCAGTTTACTCTACTTCCCTGTAAACCAACCACCCCACCCTCCCCTCCCCCCTTCGAGCACCACTTGCAGAGGCAATAAAGTCATTGTTACTTCACACTCATGCATTCTTTATTAATTCATCACACAACTAGGGGGATAATTGCCAAGGTAGCCCGGGATGGGTGGGGGAAGAGGGAAGGAAAAGGACACACTGCAGTTTAAAACTTTAACTCTTATTGAAGGCCAGCCTTCTGATGCTCGGGCAATCATCTGGGGTGGAGTAACTGGGTGGCCGGAGGCTCCCCCACCGTGTTCTTGGGCGTCTGGGTGAGGAGGCTATGGAACGTGGGGAGGAGGGCTGTTGGTTACACAGGGGCTGTAGCGGCAGTCTCTGCTCCTGCTGCCTTTCCTGTAGCTCAACCATACGCTGGAGCATATCAGTTTGATGCTCCAGCAGCCGGAGCATCGACTCTTGCCTTCTGTCTGCAAGCTGACGCCACCTATCATCTTCAGCCTGCCACTTGCTCTGTTCATCCCGCGATTCAGCCCGCCACCTCTCCTCTCGTTCATACTGTGCTTTTCTGTAGTCTGACATTGACTGCCTCCACGCATTCTGCTGTGCTCTTTCAGCGTGGGAGGACATCTGGAGCTCCATGAACATATCATCCCGAGTCCGCCGTTTTCTCCTTCTAATCTTCACTAGCGTCTGTGAAGGAGAAACATTTGCAGCTGGTGGAGGAGAAGGGAGAGGTGGTTAAAAAGACACATTTTAGAGAACAATGGGTACACTCTTTCACGTTAAATTTTGCTGTTCACATTACACAGCACATGTGCTTTCATTACAAGGTCGCATTTTTCCTCTTATATTGAGGGCCTGCCAGTTTGGTGTGAGAGATCACTCACGCAGTGCCAGGCAACAGATTTCGGCTTGCAGGCAACCATGGTAAGCCACAGTCTTTTGGCTTTTTTAACCTTCTTAACATGTGGGAATGGTTTCAAACAGTAGCGCCCTCATTTCCCATACCAAGCACCCGTTGGTTTGGCCATTTAAAATGCGTTTGCAATGTAAAAGGAGGAGCTGCGGTTTCCGGGTTAACATGCAGCACAAACCCAACTAACCCCCCTCCCCCTCCACATCCAATTATTGGGGATGATCACTTCACCCCTCCCCGCCACCGCGTGGGTAACAGCGGGGAACATTTCTGTTCAGCAGAGCAGGAAGGAGCACCTCTGAATGTCCCCTTAATAAAATCGCCCCATTTCAACCAGGTGACCGTGAATGATATCACTCTCCTGAGGATAACAAAGAGCGATAAGGAATGGATGTTGTCTGCATGCCAGCAAACACCGGGACCATACGCTGCCATGCTTTGTTATGCAATGATTCCAGACTACGTGCTACTGGCCTGGCGTGGTAAAGTGTCCTACCATGGCGGACGGGATAAGGCAGCCCTCCCCAGAAACCTTTTGCAAAGGCTTTGGGAGTACATGAAGGAGAGCTTTCTGGAGATGTCCCTGGAGGATTTCCGCTCCATCCCCATACACGTTAACAGACTTTTCCAGTAGCTGTACTGGCCGCGATTGCCAGGGCAAATTAATCATTAATCATTAAACATGCTTGCTTTTAAACCATGTGTAATATTTACAAAGGTACACTCACAAGAGGTCCCCTGTGTGCCCTCAGGGTCTGGAAGCACGCCTTGGGTGAGTTCAGGGGTTACTGGTTCCAGGTCCAGGGTGATAAACATATCCTGGCAGTTGGGGAAACCGGTTTCTCCGCTTCCTTGCTGCTGTGAGCTATCTACATTATATTCATCCTCATCTTCCTCGTACCCCGAACCCGCTTCCCTGTGTGTTTCTCCAGTGAGGGAGTCATAGCACACGGTTGGGGTAGTGGTGGCTGCACCCCCTAGCATGGCATGCAGCTCCGCGTAGAAGCGGCATGTTTGCGGCTCTGCCCCGGACCTTCCGTTTGCCTCTCTGGCTTTGTGGTAGGCTTGCCTTAGCTCCTTAATTTTCACGCGGCACTGCTGTGCGTCCCTGTTATGGCCTCTGTCCTTCATGGCCTTGGAGACCTTTTCTAATATTTTGCCATTTCGTTTACTGCTACGGAGTTCAGCTAGCACTGATTCATCTCCCCATATGGCGAGCAGATCCCGTACCTCCCGTTCGGTCCATGATGGAGCTCTTTTGCGATCCTGGGACTCCATCACGGTTACCTGTGCTGATGAGCTCTGCGTGGTCACCTGTGCTCTCCACGCTGAGCAAACAGGAAATGAAATTCAAACGTTTGCGGGGCTTTTCCTGTCTACCTGGTCAGTGCATCTGAGTTGAGAGTGCTGTCCAGAGCGGTCACAATGAAGCACTGTGGGATAGCTCCTGGAGACCAATAACGTCGAATTCCGTCCACACTACCCCAATTCCGACCCGCTAAGGCTAATTTTATCGCTAATCCCCTCATCGGAGGTGGAGTAAAGAAACCGGTTTAAAGGGCCCTTTAAGTCGAAAGAAAGGGCTTCGTCGTGTGAACGTGTCCAGGCTTAATTCGATTTAACACTGCTAAAATCGACCTAAACTCGTAGTGTAGACCAGGCCTCAGACAACTGTATAGAAGCCAGATTTAGGTGCAAGCATTGGTTTGTGTCCTCATCTTCAAATCCAGCACTGCTTTTACTGTTTCACAATGCGTTGTGCACTTGAGATGGGGAATGGGTTGTGAACAATGCCCAACACAGCATCACATCTGGAGTAACCATTACTTTTTTCAAAGAATTCTTTCAAGCTAACACTGAACAGCGCACTGATACACAGATACTCCCCCACCAACAGCACAAGAAGAAGAACTCCACATGGACTCCTCCTGAGGGTCGAAATGACAGTCTGGACCTATATATAGAATGCTTCCGCTGACGTGCACAGGCAGAAATTCTGGAAAAACAACATCGCTTGCCTCATAACCTAAGTCGTGCAGAACGCAATGCCATCCACAGCCTCAGAAACAACCCTGACATTATAATCAAAGAGGCTGATAAAGGAGGTGCTGTTGTCATCATGAACAGGTCTGACTACCAGAAGGAGGCTGCCAGACAACTCTCCAATACCAAATTCTACAGGCCACTTTCCTTAGATCCCACTGAGGAATATACTAAGAAACTGCACCATCTACTCAGGACATTCCCTACACCAACACAGGAACAAATCAACATACCCTTAGAGCCCCGACCGGGGTTATTCTATCTACTACCCAAGATCCACAAACCTGGAAACCCTGGATGCCCCATCATCTCTGGAATTGGCACTCTCACTGAAGGACTGTCTGGCTATGTCGACTCCCTACTCAGACCCTACGCCACCAGCACTCCCAGCTATCTCCGTGATACCACTGATTTCCTGAGAAAACTACAATGCATTGGTGACCTTACAGAAAACACCATCCTAGCCACCATGGATGTAGAGGCTCTCTACACAAACATCCCACACACAGATGGAATACAAGCTGTCAGGAACAGCATACCTGATGATGCCACAGCGCAACTGGCTGCTGAGCTCTGTGACTTTATCCTCACACACAACTATTTCAAATTTGATGACAATATATACCTCCAGACCAGTGGCACCGCTATGGGCACCCGCATGGCCCCACAGTATGCCAACATTTTTATGGCTGACCTGGAACAACGCTTCCTCAGCTCTCGTCCACTCACGCCCCTTCTCTACCTACACTACATTGATGACATCTTCATCATCTGGACCCATGGGAAGGAGACTCTGGAAGAATTCCACCATGATTTCAATAGCTTCCACCCCACCATCAACCTCAGCCTGGACCAATCTACACGGGAGGTTCACTTCCTAGACACCATGGTACGAATAAGCGATGGCCACGTTAACACCACCCTATACCGAAAACCCACCGACCGCTATGCCTACCTTCATGCCTCCAGCTTCCATTCCGGACACACCACATGATCCATCATCTACAGCCAAGCGCTGAGGTATAACCACATTTGCTCCAACCCCTCAGACAGAGACCAACACCTACAAGATCTTCTCCAAGCATTCTCGAAACTACGATACCCGCAGAAGGAAATAAGGAAACAAATCAACAGAGCCAGACGTGTACCCAGAAGCCTCCTGCTGCAAGACAAGCCCAAGAAAGAAATCAACAGAACTCCACTGGCCATCACATACAGTCCTCAGCTAAAACCTCTCCAACGCATCATCAGTGATCTGCAACCCATCCTGGACAACAACCCCTCGCTTTCACAGCCTTGGGAGGCAGGCCAGTCCTCGCGCACAGACAACCTGCCAACCTTAAGCATATTCTCACCAACAACCACACATAGTAACTCTAACTCAGGAACCAATCCATGCAACAAACCTCGATGCCAACTCTGCCCACATATGTAAACCAGCGACACCATCACAGGACCTAACCAGATCAGCCACAACATCACTGGTTCATTCACCTGCATGTCCACCAATATAATCATAGAATCATAGAATATCAGGGTTGGAAGGGACCGCAGGAGATCATCTAGTCCAACCCCCTACTCAAAGCAGGACCAATTCCCAAATAAATCATCCCAGCCAGGGCGTTGTCAAGCCGGGCCTTAAAAACCTCCAAAGAAGGAGACTCCACCACCTCCCTAGGTAACGCATTCCAGTGCTTCACCACCCTCCTAGTGAATTTTTTTTCCCTAATATCCAACCTAGACCTCCCCCACTGCAACTTGAGACCATTGCTCCTTGTTCTGTCATCTGCCACCACTGAGAACAGCCGAGCTCCATCCTCTTTGGAACCCCCCCTTAGGTAGTTGAAAGCAGCTATCAAATCCCCCCTCATTCTTCTCTTCTGGAGACTAAACAATCCCAGTTCTCTCAGCCTCTCCTCATAAGTCATGTGCTCCAGACCCCTAATCATTTTTGTTGCCCTCTGCTGGACTCTTTCCAATTTTTCCACATCCTTCTTGTAGTGTGGGGCCCAAAACTGGACACAGTATTCCAGATGAGGCCTCACCAATGTCGAATAAAGGGGAACGATCACGTTCCTCGATCTGCTGGCAATGCCCCTACTTATACAGCCCAAAATGCTGTTAGCCTTCTTGGCAACAAGAGCACACTGTTGACTCATATCCAGCTTCTCGTCCACTGTGACCCCTAGGTCCTTTTCTGCAGAACTGCTACCCAGCCATTCGGTCCCTAGTCTGTAGCAGTGCATGGGATTCTTCTGTCCTAAGTGCAGGACTCTGCACTTGTCCTTGTTGAACCTCATCAGGTTTCTTTTGGCCCAATCCTCTAATTTGTCTAGGTCCCTCGGTATCCGATCCCTACCCTCTAGTGTATCTACCACGCCTCCCAGTTTAGTGTCATCTGCAAACTTGCTGAGAGTGCAGTCCACACCATCCTCCAGATCATTAATAAAGATATTAAACAAAACCGGCCCCAGGACCGACCCTTGGGGCACTCCGCTTGAAACCGTCTGCCAACTAGACATGGAGCCATTGATCACTACCCATTGAGCCCGACGATCTAGCCAGTTTTCTATCCACCTTACAGTCCATTCATCCAGCCCATACTTCTTTAACTTGGCGACAAGAATACTGTGGGAGACCGTATCAAAAGCTTTGCTAAAGTCAAGGAATAACACATCCACTGCTTTCCCCTCATCCACAGAGCCAGTTATCTCATCATAGAAGGCAATTAGGTTAGTCAGGCATGACTTGCCCTTGGTGAATATACGCCATCATGTGCCAGCAATGCCCCTCTGCTATGTACATCGGCCAAACTGGACAATCCCTACATAAAAGGATTAATGGAAAAAAGTCAGATATTAGGAATGGCAATATACAAAAACCTGTAGGAGAACACTTCAATCTCCCTGGACACACAATAACAGATGTAAAGGTAGCCATCCTGCACAAAAAAAACTTCAGGACCAGACTCCAAAGAGAAACTGCTGAACTTCAGTTCATCTGCAAATTTGACACCATCAGCTGAGGATTAAACAAAGACTGTGAATGGCTAGCCAACTACAAAAGCAGTTTCTCCTCCCTTGGTTTTCACACCTCAACTGCTAGAAGAGAGCCTCATCCTCCCTGATTGAACTGACCTCATTATCTCCAGACTGATTCTGGCCTGTATATTTATACCTGCCTCTGGAAATTTCCACCACATGAGTCTGACGAAGTGGGTATTCACCCACGAAGGTTTATGCTCCAATATGTCTGTTAGTCTATAAGGTGCCACAGGACTCTTTGCTGCTCATTACTTTTCTGTATAGGTTGCTAGCACACCAGAAGTAATGCATAATCTTGATCAAGTCAGATGCACAGGATCTAAATCTCTGCATTTATAATTCATATAATCACAAGGTCTTTCCCCCTCATTTGATATAGTGTGTTACTGTGCATAGCTTCATCTATGCTGAGAGCTGAACAGCCCTGTGATTGGAATCTCCTGGACATGATTGATTGAATAATTCCATGGTTCATGAAACATTTCAAAGATTTTAGCTTCGGGTTTAAAAAATCCCTTCTCTGGAGTTTTGCTTTGTGATTGTTGTAAGACAAATTGGTGCTTATTTGAAATTATAAGGCATACAGAGAGAGATTTGCGAAGAATATATTTAAGCAACTATTTAGGGGCAACACAAAATGCACAAAATTGGATATGCAAAGAAAGAATTATTTTGAGAACTGCAAACACAGCCAGTGCTACTGACAGCAAGGGATTTTACTGCAGCCCTATGCAACTCAGTGTTCCTGGTTGTATGTGGAAAACCATCCAGCAGAACTTCAGTTTATTCAGGCACAACATTTTTGCACATAGGTCGATGCTTCCTAGCACATTAATATTCATATCCTTTACTCTGTGTAAACAGTTTCCAATGGCTCCTTTTCCCTCTTTACTTAATCAAACAATGGCCTTAGTAATCGAGAAGGAATTAATGAAAAGCAAAAGCTGATTTATAATTGTGCTCAGACCAAATTTTTATTTCAAGTATGAACACGATATGAACCGCTTTTAGCCACATCCCCTTTAATTCCTCACAGATATTAATTATGGTTTGTCATCTCTATACTGTGGAATTATTTGCTTCTTCAGGAGAATTCCCAAATTAGTCTTTTATCTCTGTTGCCTGTCAGTCATTTTAA
This sequence comes from Terrapene triunguis, assembly GCF_002925995.2. NCBI lineage: Eukaryota > Metazoa > Chordata > Testudines > Emydidae > Terrapene > Terrapene triunguis. Next base: position 13,704,071 of record NW_020664487.1, on the reverse strand, counting down.
AAGTAAACGTGATTAGGCACATGCATAATTTTAAGCACATGAATAAGCACTTTAGGTACACTCAGAGTAGTAACTTACTCCACAAGTACTCATCAATTTCAATAGAATTTGTCTTGGAGTAAAGTACTACTCAGTTTGAATTACAGTAGCAGAGTCTGGTCCTTAGTTACATAAATCCTGATTCAGCAAGCTATTTAAGCATATGCATAACTTTAAGCACATGAGTAATCCCATGGCCTTCAATGGATTTACTCACTTGCTTAAAATTGGGCACATACTTAAGCAACTTGCAGAATCGGCCTGAGGCCTGGTCTACACCACAAAGTTCGGTTGACCTACCTTCATCACTCAGGGCTATGAAAAATGCCATGCTCTGTGTGACGTAGTTAAACTGAGCTAAGCCTCGGTGTAGACACCGTTAGGTCACCAGAAGAATTATATCACCTTAGCTACGCCTTCTGTCAGTGTAGCAAGCATCTACACTACAGTGCTACAACTCTGCCACTGTGCTGCTGTGGCATTTCTAGTGTAGACACACTCTTAACTATTTTCCACAGCACTCATGGCTGGGACATCTGGACACCACTACAACAATTACAATAAATAGAAAACAATATCAGCTAGAGCTAGCCATTTGAGGACCAGATTTTGGAGCCTTGAATTACCTGGTGAGCTCTTACACAAGTAGACCAATTGGAGTTTAATTGTGTGTATATATACACCTAGGAACACAGGACTGGAACAGATCTCCTGGATCAAAAACTCCAGTCCCCAGCTATCCCAGGCAATCCCAGCATATAATCTCATTCATAAATGTATCATATTCCATTTTAAAACTAGTTCAGTTGTCTGCTCCCCCTCCTCCTATTGGACGGCTGTTCCAGAACATCACACGCACATACACTCACTATGGGAGAAATCCTGGCCCCATTGAGGTCAGTGGCAGAAGTCTCATTGACTTCAATGGGGCCAGGATTTCAACCTCCAGTCTTGATTTTACTCATTGAAGTCAGTGGGAGTTTTGACATTGACTTAACTAGGAACAGATTTGGCTTCTCTATGTGTAATAGAAAGCAGAAAATTATCCTTTATTGTGATATATGTGTGCAGGGAACATATGTTTGGAGTAGGAGGAGGTGAATGAACAAAGGGATCAATTCACAGGCCAAATGTCCATTAAACTGACATATTTGGGGATGAAAAATTCTGCAAAAGGATGGTCACAAGATTCAGTTCCTCCTATCTTTTCCTCCATTCACCCCTCTTTTTCACATTTCTACCATTCTTATTCCCCCGTCCTATGAGAGAGCCCATGGAAATCAATCCCTTTTTCTGAGTTCTTCCTTGAATGATCTGGGGGCAGACTGATTTACCCAAGAGAGCTCACTTGCTGTTATGGAGAGATATCACTACAGTGTCACAGGAGGTATCCAATGATATGAGCCATCTATCTGGGGGCAGAGCAGAGCCCTTAGCTTGAAATGTCTTTAAATGATCAGTCATTCAGGGTCTTGGCTAATGGTGTCCTAAATAGGATGCTATTAAAAAATAATACAAATCAGGGAGAACGGGGGCAGCCATCAGTAACTGTCACAACAGAAAGCTCTGGACAGAGAGATTACTAATAGTGCTTTGCACTCATTCAGCGTCTTTCACCCAGGGCACTGGAAGCATTTTACAAACATTAATTTGCACAAAACTGCTTGAAGGTAGCTCTGGGTTGTTTTAAATGTAACCCTTCTGCCAGAGACTGAGGGAGCAACAAAAGCCAGCTCCAAAATGCAGAGGGCCCTTTTTGGAAAGTGACCGAGGAATGGCTCAAGCCCCCATCTAGGGTCTTACTCGATTTCACTCTGAGAAAAGCAGGATAATCACTCCCAGGTCATCTCTGGCAGATAGCTCCTTCCCACTGGCAAGCCCTTTGTAGTATGGGACTCAGCATATACATGGGTGAGAACAAGAAACCCAAATCAACATACTAGGCGTTTATACAAACCCCGAGCCATTCAGAGCCAGCATCCAGCCCCACCTAAACCCTAATCACACCTAAGTCCAGATACAAGCAGTAGCCCTGGACATCCAGGAGTGAGGCATGCCTCTGCTGGCTCCAATCCCTTCAGAGCCGCTCAGCCTGGTCCCACAACCACCTTGCCCGCTCCGAAATTCAGCTCGCCACAGCACTGAGTGGGTCAAAGCTCCACAAAAATCAGTTTGACTTACCTCAATGTGTGTATGCTCATGACAATGGACACAGCTCAGTTAGTGGTGGGACTTTCCACTATCCCCTCGGCTGGCCAAAGACACTCCCTCTGAGAAACCTTTTTATACACTGATACAAACAAGTTATGTGTGGCCCCTCTGACGTGGCTAGTTACTGCCCCCTGATATACCCAGATACCACCCTCTTACGTAGCTAACCACCACCCATTACCTTGTACCTGTCGGTTTGATCAAAACATCTCTATCCATCATGCTGTCATCCTGACCTTATCTTTAGGATGGGTCAGCGTATTCCTGTTCTCTTTAGGGAATGTGCTGGTATCACACTTCTGGAATTTGTTTGCATGAGTGCTCTGTGCCTAGCACTTCTTCGGAATGTGTGTTTCTGCAATATCAGCCCTGTTCTTCCCAGATTCTGTGAACAGGCCCTGCCTAGCTCACAGCCTGATTTTGCTTTATATCAGCAAAACGCTGATCACTATTTTAGCCCAGGTCTCAGGCCTTATACCAGTCCTCTGATACAAGGGCTTATGTCTCAGGCTGTCTTCCTACTACAGAGGGAATTCTTGGGTGTTCAGTACTTTTGAAAATCAGGTTTCAGAGTAGCAGCCGTGTTAGTCTGTATCCGCAAAAAGAACAGGAGTACTTGTGGCACCTTAGAGACTAACAAATGTATTTGAGCATAAGCTTTCATGGGCTCCAGCCCACTTCATCGTTTCATGTTCTCTGTGTATATATATATCTTCCTACTGTATTTTCCACTGCATGCATGAAGTGGGCTGTAGCCCAGGAAAGCTTATGCTCAAATAAATTTGTTAGTCTCTAAGGTGCCACAAGTATGCCTGCTTTTTTGTTGGTTTTTTTTGTTGAAAACCAGGTTACTTATTTAAGATCCTAACAGTGTGATTTTCAGAAATGCTCAGTGTTGGCCTAACTCTTCCCCCAGTGGAAGGTAAAACTGCAACAGGAGCAGAGTTAGGCCAACCCTGAGTCCTTGTGAAGATCACACCCTAAATAAGTATTTAGGGCCCAGATATACAAAGCTACGTGCATGCCTACACCCCAGATATAGGCACCTAAGTCCCAATTTTAGGCATCACTGTGATGCACAAAACCCTTGCTTGGGTGCACCCAACCCTGTAGGTGCCTAAACTCACATGGCACCTACATTTTCAAGATAAATGTTCCTGAAGCACATGTATTTGTCCCTCTGGAGCACTGAAGCCCCCAACAGGTGTCCATATGTCTATCTTCCACCTAAGACCCAGAGCGACCCACAAACTGTGAGAAGATAGATGGAGGAGTGCACCTTCCATATTGGGCCTGATCCAGTAGGCATGCTCAGAGGCTGCCTAGCTCTACACAAAGTGAGGGGGATGTAGGCAGCCACCCTCCTACCATCTAGCCCAGAGGTGAAGATATTCACCTAGAATGTGGGAGACCCCAGGTCAAGTTCCCCCTCTGCCTGAGGAGGAGAAGGGATTTGAACAGGGATCTGCTACCTAAAAGGAGAGTTCCCTATGGGGTACTTTGATGTGTGCCTCTCTCCTAGTGATGTTGTTCCATGTTAACTGAATATTTAACAATTAACTGGGTCAGAAAAAGAGTGAGAATCACTTTATAATCCACTGGCTAGGGCACTCACTGGGGATGGGGGCAAACTCTGTTCAAATCTCTTTTCCTCAGCAGGCAGAGTGGGGACTTGAACCAAAGGCTCCCAGCTGACTGCCCTAACCAGTGGGCTAAAAGTGATGAGGAAGGTTACCACTTCTTTTCCACCATCCCTGAAGTAAGGCAGGCACTTCATTCATCCTTCCCAGAAGCTACTTAAGCATCAAAGCCCCTGACTCCCCCAGAGGGGTTCCCTATGTGGACGGAAAGAAGAAAGAGGCACCTCCTTTCAGTCCGGACTTAGGTGCTGAACTCAGAGAGGGGCAGGGCTTATCTCTCTCCCCTTGCATTGTGCCTTAGCCTAGGCTCCCGACTCCTTAGTCTAGGCTCCCGACTCAGGCTGGGTGGATCGCACTGTTGTTCCAGGGACTTTCTAGCTGCTAAGCATCACCAGCCCAGAGCCACAAAGGGACTTCGGTGTTATGAGTCTCACTTCAGTATCCTGCTATGGAAAAAAATCCAACACTGTCTTCAACGGGAGCTGCAGGTGCTCAGAAACTTTGAAACTCCAGCCCTAGGTATCTCAAGTCGAACACCCAAAAACAGAGGCACCCCAAATTAATTGGCAATTAAGCTTTCATCTCTCTGGGCTAGATACTACAAAAAGCCCAGCTCCCACTTAGGTACCACATTTTAAACAACGTTCAGCGTGCAGCGTCTCCCATTGGAGAAATGTGCTCATTTCTCTGATTGGCCATTGTGGTTTTGGATGCTGAGCGCTTTTAAAATTCTGGCCCTTGGCTGAGACCACACACAGCAAATCAGTGGCAAAGACTATGATAAAAAAGTCTTGAATCACACATCCCTGCTTTAACCATTAGGCCACACTGCACTCATTAAGAGAGTGGGTATGTTTGGCATTTGGCTACAACCAAAAACCAAATTAGAAGTGGGCTATAGACAAGGGCTACTAGTCATTGATTATTTTTAAGGCATGGAAATCATCTACAAAATGGATATTATTGACCGACAGTTTAGAACGGTGGGGCGGGCAAACTTTTTGGCCTGAGGGCCGCATCGGGTTTCGTAAATTGTATAGAGGGCCGGTTAGGGGAGGGGGTTGTGGCCCGGCCCCCACCTCCTATCTGCCCCCCCTGGGATTCCTGCCCCATCCAACCCCCCCCCCGTTCCCTGACGGCCCCCCCCCCGGGACCCCTGCCCCATCCACACACACCCTGCTTCCTGTCCCCTGACTGCCCCCGGATCCTACCGCCCCATCCAACCCTTCCTCTCATTTCTTACAGCCCTCCGGGACCCCTGCCCCCATTCAACCCCCTGTTCCTCCCCGACCGCCCCGACCTCTATCCACACCCCTATAATGTTACTTCTAGAAATACTTTATTATTGTGGTAGAACCTAGGAGCCCCAGTCATGGACCAGGACCCCGTTGTGCTAGGTGCTGTACAAACAGAACTGAAAGTCAGTCCCTGCTCCAAAGAGATTTATAAGCAGGTTTAATGTATATCATCATTGATTTTCTAGTGGAACACATCTGAGGGGCAATGCGACAACTTGGCATTGGTCTAAATCAATTATTTTTGTGAAGAGCCAGTTTTCCTGGTCAAGGTATAGTCAAGTTCCAGACTCCAGAGAAAATAATACAAAAATAATAACAATAATTATAATAAGTAGTAAATAAAAAGATTTTGTGGTCTGTTCAAAAGTGTCTGGCGGTCCTGATTTGGCCCGCAGTCCACCTATTGACTACTCCTGGTCTAGTCCATCAGTCTGTCTCAGTCTATAGAGTGCCAGCAGCATTAATGCCACAGAACAGGACTCATAGCATGCAGTAGGATTTTTAGGAAATGGTCAGATCTCCTTGTTAGTTCCTTGAAGGGGGTTATATTTAACCTGGTGAATGGATTTACTTACATTCAAAATCATTTTTGTGTAAAAATGTCACATAAAACCATTGATAACACAGAGCTGTGAGAACTCAGGAACACCTGGTTTTCAGTTAGTTTGAAAAGCTTCACAACCTTGAGCGAGATCTCACTGACTGTTACCGTGAAACTCGCAAGAAAGAAAACAGACGCACCAGAGGCCCAGCTTTTGCAAGCACCTGCATTTACTTATAATATCGGGGGGTCTAACTGAAGGCAGAGGTGGCATAGCATTAAGTCTGCCCCTTATGGAAATGGATGTGATGAATATTTGCATACATTTGAACCAATCTCTAACATCATTGAAAGCTGCCATCATTCATGGAGCCTGTCTGTCAATTGCCCTTTATACCCCTTTATATTGCTCTGGCAGCGTAAAGGGACCTTAATGAAGGTGGAAACAGCCCCCCTCCACCCTGAAAACACCCGCTGTCCACATGGCCTATCCATCTGATGTGGAACTGACAGAAGGGGTCTAAGCTGACCTTGTTCCTAGCCAGCCTCCAAAACACAGCATGTGCCATGGCTGTGCTACGGCGGGGAGTGAGTATGGCTGAATCACTCTGCTACAGTCATTTGTTGATCACCAAGGACCCAAATAACAGAACGGAGCAACTGAAAATTGAGACCAGGATGTCTGCAAGAGTCAGCCGCTAACAAGCTGCATGTCCTATCTGCAGGGGTCACACTGAATTTGGTTTCCCCCTCAGTTTAGGCCACCCAGAATTGAAGCAGGAAATGGGTCGGACTCTTAGATGTTGGTATATCAGATCCAATTGGGTTAACACCAAATTTGGATGACTCTCTCAACCTTAGTGCAACTCCGAGTCACAAAAGTTTTCACGCCTGGGTTGAATAACTTCATGAGAAGAGGTTGTCTCATTGATAACATGAATTAGCAAATAAAAGCTAGTTTAGTGACAAAATTGTGGTAGGACACACCCCATCCACCCTAAATCTTAAAAAACCCAGCAATATGAAGTTAAGGGGAAAAGCTTGTGCATTCATTTCCACCTTCATATTGCCTGCAGTGGTTGATCCCTTGGGAGGCTAATCTGAGGGGGAAAGGCGCCCAGGAGAGCTGGCTGTATTTTAAAGAAGGCTTATTGAGGGCGCAGGAACAAACCATCCCGATGTGCAGAAAGAATAGCAAATATGGCAGGTGACCAGCTTGGCTTACCAGCAAAATCTTCGGTGAGCTTAAACACAAAAAGGAAGCTTACAAGAAGTGGAAACTTGGACAGATGATTAGGGAGGAGTATAAAAATATTGCTGGAGCATGCAGGGGTGTAATCAGGAAGGCAAAAGCACAATTGGAGTTGCAGCGAGTAAGGCATGTGAAGGGTAACAAGAAGGGTTTCTACAGGTATGTTAGCAACAAGAAGAAGGTCGGGGAAAGTGTGGGCCCCTAACTGAATGGGGGAGGCAACCTACTGACAGATGATGTGGAAAAAGCTGAAGTACTCAATGCTTTTTTTTGCCTCGGTCTTCACAGACAAGGTCAGCTCCCAGACTGCTGCACTGGGCAGCACAGTATTGGAAGGAGGTGACCAGCCCTTAGTGGTGAAATAACAGGTTAAGGACTATTTAGAAAAGCTGGACATGCACAGGTCCATGGTTCCATATCTAATGCATCCAAGAGTGCTGAGGGAGATGGTTGATGTGATTGCAGAGCCATTAGCCATTATCTCTGAATACTTGTGGCAATCGTGGGAGGTCCCGGAAGACTGGAAAAAGGCAAATATAGTGCCCATATTTAAAAAGGGGAAGAAGGAGAAACCAGGGAACTACAGACCTGTCAGCCTCACTTCAGTCTCCAGCAAAATCATGGAGCAGGTCCTCAAGGAATCCATTTTGAAGCACTTGGAGGAGAGGAAGGTGATCAGGAACAGTCAACACGGATTCACCAAGGGCAAGTCATGCCTGACCAACCTGATTGCCTTCTATGATGAGATAAGTGTCTCTGTGGATATGGGGAAAGCAGTGGACGTGATATACCTTGACTTTAGCAAAGCTTTTAATATGGTCTCCCACAGTATTCTCGCCAGCATGTTAAAGAAGTATGGATTGGATGAATGGACTATAAGGTGGATAGGAAGCTGGCTAGATTGTCCGGCTCAACGGGTAGTGATCAACGGCTCAGTGTCTAGTTGGCAGCCGGTATCAAGCAGAGTGCCCCAGGGGTTGGTCCTAGGGCCAGTTTTGTTCAACATCTTTATTAATGATCTGGATGATGGGATTAATTGCATCCTCAGCAAGTTCACAGATTACACTAAACTGGGGGAGAGGTAGAGATGCTGGAGGGTAGGGCTAGGGTCCAGAGTGACCTAGAAAAATTGAAGGATTGGGCCAAAGGAAATCTGATGAGGTTCAACAAGAACAAGTGCAGTGGTGTCTATTTCATTCAAAGACTCACAGCTAAGGCAAAGTATCCAGCCTGCCCCTGTATTCCAGATGTACCAGCCCTAGACTGTACCTTCTTTAGCTCACGTCTTGTTTGGGGGACAAGAAAGAAGCACTTTGGCCAAACAGAGTTTTCAAACTTCTGGGGAACAGAGTTTGATCCTCCCAATTGTTTTATACATTAAAATACAGACAATGATACGAAGCGTTTAAAAAATTTACACCCAGGTTTGCACTGCCTTCTTGTTCTCTCCATATTTAATCCTGTTTCACCTTGATCCTATTGTAATAATAACCCCTAGCTTTTATACAGCGCTTTTCATCAGTACATCTCAAAGCGCTTTACAGAGGAGGTCAGTATCAGGATCCCCATTTTACAGATGGGGAAACTGAGGCATAGAACAGTGCCGTGACTTCCCCAAGGTCACTCAGCAAGCCAATGGAAGAGCGGGGAAGAGATCTAAGGTCTCCTCAATCCACTAGCCCGCACTGCTTGCCCTGCAAACAGACTGCATCTTTGCAGTCAATGGCCTTTCTAGACCATATTTAATGGTCACTTTGTAGCTGGCATTAACTGAAAATTAACTTGCCAAATAGGATGGTTGGCCAATCAGAGGGAGGCAGGGTACGGTCACTCTGGCTCCCTTGGGTGGTACTTCCTGCAGCACCTATTCTCTACAGAGTTCCCTGGAGAGAGCTCTGCCGGCCTTCCTGGTGGCACTGTGGAACCATCAGCCACTGCCTGCTCTGCCAACCCAAGTTCTAGGCCCTGCATCCTTACATTACCCTCCCTGTTTAGCAATGCCCTTCCTCTGTGTGTGTGCTGGGCCCAGTTTATCTACCAGATCAGAAGCATGGACATGGATAGCAGGTTCCCAGGAGCATTCTTCAGGACCATAGCCCTCCCAGTTGATTAGTAGTACAGCCTTCGCCTATGCAGTTTAGAGTCCAGGATAGTGTGGACTATATATTGCTGATGCCCTTGGACCCAGACTGGTAAGGGCCAACTGGGAAAGGGGTCCTCTGGGTAGGGCTTCAGGAGGGATACATGGAAAACAGGATGTACCTTAAGGAATCATGGGAGCTGCAATTTGAACATGACAGGGTTGATTTGCTGACAAATCCAGAAAGGTTCAACTTAGCTTACGGGACAGCCAGTGTGTACAGAGCTGTTTAGCTGCAAGCCCGACTTTTTGACCCACTGTGAGACCTGGGCCTTCCTGGCATTGACGGTCTGTATGTCACTTGTAGTCCTGTTTCGCATCTTTGTTGTGGCCCTGAAGCGTCTCATGGATATGGTGAATTCGTTGGATCTAGTCAGCGGCTGCTGGGTTTGGGGAGACTGCTGGCAAGGCTGGATGTAAGCATGGGTGGAACCTGTAATTTGCAAATAAAGGACTCTGCGCCATTGAGGCATGGTCAGTGTTGTTGTATGAGAACTCAGCATAAGGAAGGAGGGAGAAACAGTTAGCTTGATAGTAGTTGACAAGGCATTTCAGGTATTGCTCTAATTCTGGGTTCACACTCTCTGTCTGTCCATCTATCCCAGAGTGGTACATGGAAGAGGTAAAAGTGTGAAAATCCATTAGCCAGAGAGCTCCAAGCCAAAAGAGTGAGACAAACTGTGGGCTTTGGTTCGAAATGTTATGGTCTGGAAGCCCATGAAGGCAGATCACATGAACCACTAGGAGTTGAGCAGGTGTTTACAGGGGATGAAGGACACCATTTTGTTCAGTTGGTCTACAACAGTCAAGACCACTGTATGGCTATCAGAGTCAGGGAGTTCCACTATGAAATCCAGGTTGAGTGAGGACTTGGTCTAGGGATCTCCAGGGGTATTAGAGTGCCGAGGGGCTTAGCAAGGGGCATCTTAGTGCATGCATACAGGTCACAACAGTTAATGTAGTCTTGGACTTCAGCTTGTATACAGGGCCACCAGAAGAAATGGGAAGCTAATGGAGTGTCATGGAAGAGATGGAGCATTTCCAGCCAGGTCGCATCCTGTTGGAGTGAATATGCCCCATCGAGGTAGGAGATCCCTTCCTGTGTGGAACATTGCATTTTGGTTCTGTCTCTCATTCGTTCAGCCTGTTCTGTCATCTCCTGGGCTAATGAAAAGCAGACTAGATTAGATCAAGCAGGTCTTAGTGTGTTGTGTTCCAGGACTAGAGGGCTGGGGGCGGCTGCACACAGGGAGACTCTTCGGCAGTATTCAGAGGGGAAGCTGATCCTCTTTTCTCACCAGGAGATGCAAGGGCCATGCTTCTCCATCAAGGTGATGCCAGGAATTAGAGGGAAGTGTGGAGACTGGATCACATTGAACTACAGCACTTCGTGATGGGCCTGGATTATGGCCTTGAGGGGTACTAATTCCTGCATTCCTGGCCGAGGACAGGAGAGACCCATCTATCATCTCTACGAGGACTGATGTAGGCTTTAAAAGGAGGGGGATTTGTAGCACTCAAGCTGCTTTTGCATCTATGAAGTTATTGGTAGCCCCAGAATCAATCAGGGCTCACTGAGAGGGAATCGGTTTGGCCCCATCCATGGCACGTTACTTTATTTGTTCTTGGAAGTTGGGGAGGACCAGGATCAGGTTTCTGGATCAGGTTTCTCTTGAGGGCTGAGTGTACTTCCAGAGCATAGTGCCCTGGTAGTGTCCATGCCAACCCACCCACCTGGCCTGGGCTTACTCTTTTCCTGACTCCTTGCAAGTTGAGGTCCGTGATGGGCAAGAAGCGATGGCCTGTCCTGCTGCTTCACAATAAAAGCATAAGTTATTGTGCCGTTGTTGTTCCTTTTCTTCCAGGGTCAAGCGTCAGTGGCCCAGATCAACCAGTACCAGTTCATGGCTGGGCCGTGGGGGTTTCGGTGTGGGCAGTGGCGAAGCGGTGGCAAGGTGCCCCTCCTCTCCTCCTCTGACTCATGCAGACAGTTGTTGATGCAGGGAGAGAGGCCAATGAAAGCATCCAAGGTAGTTGGGGGCTCAGCACGGGTGAGCTCGTCCTTTACTTCCACACTAAGTACACACTGAAAATGATGCAGTTGGGCTGCTCATTCCACTTTAATGTCGGCTGCAAGTTGCCAGAACTGGACAGTGCACGAGGCAGCTGGCCATCGTCCTTGCTGGAGCCTTCGCAGTGTGGCTTCCGCTCCAAGAAAACCACGGGGGCCATCAAAAATTGTAGAAAATGCTCCCAGAAAGGCGTTTCAGTCCGTTCACACTGGGCCGACAAGAGTGGGCTACAAGGTACTTCCTATGCAGTTTGTCCATAGCCAGAAGTACATGGCCAGGGTTGCTGACCTGTTGGCCCTACCCCCAGTCCACCCACTAACCTCCCTCTGTACTAATTCAGAGAGAGTCTCTACTGGGCTAGGCGCCATGGTTCTGAAGTTTTCCTCCATTCTGGGCCAAAAGCCACCATGGAGGGGACAGGTGGATTCTATCAATTGCTAAATAAGGCCTCCGGATCCATTAGTAGCTATCCTTGCACCCACTTAGTCATACTGATTGTCATCTGGCCACGCATAGGCACAGGGAGCCAGCTGTACCTTCTTCAAAGGGCAAAGTATGTACAATGTATTACTGAGGTGGAGTGAGGGGATCACTCAGATCAGTATGATGATGATGATGTAACATTTGCATTACAGTAGCACCTAAAAGCTGCAACCAGATTGGGCTCCATTGTGCTAGGTGCTGCACTAACACGTAATAAATGGCAGTCCGTGCCCTCAAGAACTGACAGTCTGAAAACAAGATGTGACCGATAGATGAGCCAAACTAGCCGCCCAGCGTGAGGCTGGGGAGATGGGGTTACACATACATATAATGGGATGTGTGCAATTCTTAAACTGGTCAATGGCCAGGGGCTCAGATCTCAGCAAATGCAAATATAGGCCTGTCAGCAAAAAAAGGAATAAGTCTGGTCTGGTGAGGTGGGCAGATGGGAGTTCTGGGTTCTGTTCCCATTTCATTGTCTTCCTGAGGCTCAGCTCCCCTGTGCAACATGGAGATAATGATATTTACCTACCACAGAAAGGTGCTGGGAGGATTCATTGATTAATGCTTGTATATACATGACATAAAAGAGCCACAGATTTTGGCTTATGAAAAACAAACAAGTAAAACTGCCCACACTCTTGTTGCTTCTAGAAAAACAAAACCAACTCCCCCCGCTCCGTCCCCCGTCCCCCCCAAAATAAAACAACCAGACTTTTTTTTCCTGGTTTTATATGGGATGCTTAATAACTGTAAGGCACAAGAATCTGATCTCGCCCTCCAGATTTTACAGCCAATGCTCTGGCTTTAGTTTGCAATAAGGCTGGCCATTAATAAACTTGATAAATGCTCACAGTAAAGATGTGCTGAACAGCTCTACAAATATTTGCTCGGACGTGGAGGAAAAGGAAAGGTTCTCGTGGGATGGGCAGGATGGGTGTTTTCCAAGTCGGAGTGCGTAGTGCTGTTGAAGGGCGCAATCACTCACAGTAAGAGGGGCGTCCTTCTGCCAGGAAGGGGCTGATTCGGAAGCACTCTCACGTAGCACAGCGGGATGAGGGCCAGCAGCCCCTTGGGGCATGGAATCAGCAGCTCACAGTAGGATCTCAGCGCTTCACATCATGGTACCCTATACGCACACCTTGGCCCACATCCTCGGGGCTGAGCCAGGGCTCAGCTGAGTGCACCTGAGTGGGTGGGAAGACTCATGCAGCTGAGTGACTTTGGGCTCCTCTGGAGGGTATAGGAATTGGATAACATTCCTTTTAAATTGTTTGGGGACCCTCTAGAGGTGCCCCCACAGTTCTTGGAGCAAGTTCGAGGAGACTTCATAGCACCTTGCTGCAGCCTATCACCCTGTGTAAGCCTCCTGCAGGCCTGGTGCAAAGGCTCTTTACTGTGCTGAGGCACAATGCACACCGCAGCTCATGCTGGAGTGATAGTGGGTTTGTAAAACAGACTTTTAGCTACTTTGGATGGACTGGTTAAATGTTAGACACAAGAAGCTCTTCGGGTGTGGATTGATACAGTCTGCTGCCCCTTTATTGCCTGAATCCTCTGGACCTTCACAAATTCATGAGACAATATTATTGAAGAGTCTGAGCCATTGATGTATCTGTGTGTTTAACCCATAGGGCCCACTGCGTAGGTGGAGAATTTTCATGTCAATTTGTTATTGCACAAGCAGAGATCTTTCAGCCCTATGTCCTCCCGGAGCTCCACAGCATCCCTGTGCCCTCCACAGCATCCCTTGTTTCCTTCTCCATTTGCACATTCTGGCCATTCGGTTCAATTCCCCAAGAGCTCCAGCCTGAAATTCTACCACTAACAAGTCCCTGTAGCTTCTGATCCTCATGTGCAACTGTCATGGAAACAACCCACTGATTGCTTTATGCAAATCTATCTTTGTTGTTTAGCGTGCTGATGTTCTAAACCTTCAAAGAGACTCAGGACCCAATCCTTGGCTACGGCTAAACACTTGTGTGTGTCTGGAAGTGGGAAGTGGGAGATGGGCAGGCAGTGGTGGCAAGGCTGATGAGCAAACCAGCACATGCTGGCTCAGGGTAGGATGTCTCAGGATGAGGAGCAATGCATGAACATTCCTGCTTTTCACAGCCGGAGTAGCATGTGCACTTTCATAGTTCCAAGGCCAAAAGGGACGTTTGCGAGCATCTAGTCTGACCTCTTGCATTACACAGGCCATGGGACATCCCTGCATTCATTTCTATTTGAATTAGAGCAGATCTTTTAGAAAAAAGCATCCAATCCAATCAAAAATTGTCAGTGATGGAGAATCCACCACAACCCTTGGCAAGTTGGCCCAATAGTTAATCACCTATACTATTGAAAATGTGCACCTCAGTTCCCGTCTGAATGTGTGTAGCTTCAACTTCCAGCCATTGGATCTTCTTCTAACTTTGTCTGCTAGACTAAAGAGTCCGTTCACTGTTGTAAGCTAGCATTTGCAGCTGATGACAGGATACATGCCAGCTGGCTGGGGGACTGGAGACGCCCTCTCCATGCTAACCCTGCCCCCATGGTAGATATATGTACCCATCAATAGAGCTAGCTGAAAAATGCCTGTTATAATTTCCAGGAAATTTTGCAAAACCTGTTTTTTCTTTTTAACTATGAAAGGGGGGGAAGGGTTGATTAAAAACAATTCTTGTTTCGGTTTCCATTTTTTGTGTCGAGAAACCAGAAAGTTTTATAAATTTGCCTTTTGAACCAAAACCCATTTTTTGTCAAAAAAACAAACAAACCCAAAAAACATTTTGAGGAAAACATTTGGAGCAGTTCCCCCCCTGACAGAGTGCTATGGAAGGGTCAAACCTGCATCTCTCACCGGAGGAGATGAAAAGAAAGAAGCTCTTTCTGCGCTCTCCCCTACCCTGTCTTCTTGCACTCTGCATCTGTGACACTGACATCATCAGGCTGTAGTTATGCATCATGGCATCACAACACCAGGAGTCAACATGGCGTTTCTAATTTTCCTGTGAGCTAGGTTTGCAGTACTTGGCACAATTCCATTAATTTCAGGATGATGGGGGATGTGCTCCATAATTCCTCAGTAACAGGCTCTACCTCTTACACTAGTGCTACTGTAGGGTCTGAGGCAATTATTGATGGATGCTGCAGGAATGTTGTAGTCAGTAAATCCAAATGTAGGGCTTGATCTGACTTCCCTTAAACTGAGTGGGAGTCTTTCCATTGACTTCAGTGCAAGTTAGATCAGAACTGGTGTTATTAAGTCCACATCAGAAAAACTGCAGAAGAGTGTTGCTCCTATTTTGCTTCACCTGTGGGTCTTTCTAATTAAAGACTTTGGGCAGAAGACACCGGAGCTATGAACCATAAAAAAGTTCTGTAGGGAGTTGGTATCATGGGAAGGAATGTTCACAGTGCCCTTAAGGGCTGCTGAGAGTGGATTCCTCTGATGATTTCAGTGTCCTGAGGGATTTGATTTGAAAATAAAACAATGCAAGACAGCTGAGCATGACCCGTTTTGTACTCCTGCCATGTCAGTGCCTTAGGCGGCTGCTTAGAGCAAGAGCTAGCCCTGGGGCCTATCCTAGCCTTAGCAAACACTTAGCTTGCACGGATTGTTCCACTGCATGTTGACAGTGTGCTGCTAACATCTTTGGACCAGATTGCGCTGGCCCCTTGCAGGAACAAAGGATGGGAATGCATCCCCTCTTGGGCACTTCATGGGCTACACCGGCACTCCCTGGGGCACAAGGGCTTCTCAGGCTAATGCCTCCAAGGCTACTTTCTCCAAGAGGGGGAGGAAGAGGTGCTTATAAAAAAGGCTAGAGCTGAATGGCAAGAGCATATCTTTTAGAGCTTGAGCCAATGGCTATTAAAGTCATTGATTCCCCCCCCTCCCCCCCGCTGATTTCATTCCACATTGAACCAGGCCCTTAGGCTGTAATTCTTCATGCAAACTTCAGCATTCTTCATTGAAGAAGGGGCCTGATGACAATGAGCTGGAGTCAGATGTAATGCAAATTCTCTGCCCATGGACCCCAATCCTGATATGTCACAATCTAGGGACTTTCCTGAACCAAGACTCTTAATGAAACTGGTGCCAAAGCACCAAAGCTGAGCTTTAAATTCAGATCAAGATGGATGTGACACTTCTGCACAACCTTGTTGTGATGGTACCTCCCATAAGGCTTTATGGAAATATGCTTAGAATGTGTTTTATGCTACATATGCCATGTAACATATCTCAAAGGTTATGACCTACTGAATGTATTAATCCTATTGGTATGCATGTATCATTTTTGTATTCGAAGTTATGAATGTTATGAATGTTGGCTGTGTACTGGCTTGATTTCTAAATAACCTTAGTAGAGCATTTGGTCAGTTTCTGGAGAAAGGAATGTTGAAGT
Organism: Terrapene triunguis; assembly: GCF_002925995.2. Taxonomy (NCBI): domain Eukaryota; kingdom Metazoa; phylum Chordata; order Testudines; family Emydidae; genus Terrapene; species Terrapene triunguis. Next base: position 13,688,001 of record NW_020664487.1, on the reverse strand, counting down.
TAAGTACCTAATCAAGAAACACTTAAAGGACAATGGATATTGGAATCATAGAATCATAGAATATCAGGGTTGGAAGGGACCTGAGGAGGTCATCTAGTCCAACCCCCTGCTCAAAGCAGGACCAATTCCCAACTAAATCATCCCAGCCAGGGCTTTGTCAAGCCTGACCTTAAAAACCTCTAAGGAAGGAGATTCCACCACCTCCCTAGGTAACCCATTCCAGTGCTTCACCACCCTCCTAGTGAAAAAGTTTTTCCTAATATCCAACTTAAACTTTCCCAACTGCAACTTGAGACCATTACTCCTTGTTCTGTAATCAGGTACGACTGAGAACAGTCTAGATCCATCCTCTTTGGAACCCCCTTTCAGGTAGTTGAAAGCAGCTATCAAATTCCCCCTCATTCTTCTCTTCTGCAGACTAAACAATCCCAGTTCCCTCAGCCTCTCCTCATAAGTCATGTGCTCCAGCCCCCAATCATTTTTGTTGCCCTCTGCTGGACTCTTTCCAATTTTTCCACATCCTTCTTGTAATGTGGGGCCCAAAGCTGGACACAGTACTCCAGATGAGGCCTCACCAATGTCGAATAGAGGGGAACAATCACGTCCCTCGATCTGCTGGCAATGCCCCTACTTATACAGCCCAAAATGTTATTACCCTTCTTGGCAACAAGGGCACACTGTTGACTCATATCCAGCTTCTCATCCACTGTAACCCCTAGGTCGTTTTCTGCAGGACTGCTTCCTAGCCATTCGGTCCCTAGTCTGTAACAGTGAATGGGATTCTTCCGTCCTGCACTTGTCCTTGTTGAACCTCATCAGGTTTCTTTTGGCCCAATCCTCTAATTTGTCTAGGTCCCTCTGTATCCTATCCCTACCCTCCAGCGTATCTACCACTCCTCCCAGTTTAGTGTCATCTGCAAACTTGCTGAGAGTGCAGTCCACGCCATCCTCCAGATCATTAATGAAGATATTGAACAAAACCGGCCCCAGGACCGACCCCTGGGGCACTCCACTTGAAACTGGCTGCCAGCTAGACATGGAGCCGTTGATCACTACCCGTTGAGCCCGATGATCTAGCCAGCTTTCTATCCACCTTATAGTCCATTCATCCAGCCCATACTTCTTTAACTTGCTGGCAAGAATACTGTGGGAGACCGTATCAAAAGCTTTGCTAAAGTCAAGGAATAACACATCCACTGCTTTCCCCTCATCCATAGAGTCAGTTATCTCCTCATAGAAGGCAATTAGGTTAGTCAGGCATGACTTGCCCTTGGTGAATCCATGCTGACTGTTCCTGATCACTTTCTGCTCCTCTAAGTGCTTCAGAATTGATTCCTTGAGGACCTGCTCTATGATTTTTCCAGGGATTGAGGTGAGGCTGACTGGCCTCAGATCCTCCTTCTTCCCTTTTTTAAAGATGGGCACTACATTAGCCTTTTTCCAGTCATCCAGGATCTCCCCCGATCGCCATGAGTTTTCAAAGATAATGGCCAATGGCTCTGCAATCACATCCGCCAACTCCTTTAGCACCCTTGGATGCAGTGCATCCGGCCCCATGGACTTGTGCTCGTCCAGTTTTTCTAAATAGTCCCGAACCACTTCTTTCTCCACAGAGGGCTGGTCACCTTCTCCCCATACTGTGCTGCCCAGTGCAGCAGTCTGGGAGCTGACCTTGTTCGTGAAGACAGAGGCAAAAAAAGCATTGAGTACATTAGCTTTTTCCACATCCTCTGTTACTAGGTTGCCTCCCTCATTTAGTAAGAGGCCCACACTTTCCTTGGCTTTCTTCTTGTTGCTAACATACCTGAAGAAACCCTTCTTGTTACTCTTAACATCTCTTGCTAGCTGCAACTCCAAGTGTGATTTGGCCTTCCTGATTTCACTCCTGCATGCCTGAGCAATATTTTTATACTCGTCCCTGGTCTTTTGTCCAATCTTCCACTTCTTGTAAGCTTCTTTTTTGCGTTTAAGGTCAGCATGGATTTCACTGTTAAGCCAAGCTGGTCGCCTGCCATATTTACTGTTCTTTCTACACATTGGGATGTTTTTTTCCTGCAACCTCAATAAGGATTCTTTAAAATGCTCCTATCCGCATAAGAAGTCTACTTGAGGACATTCAAGGTAGCATGTAAACAATGAATGCTACCTGTAAAAACTGTGAGTCATGCATGGACATGTGACTTGCCCAGGTGACTCCTAAACTCCCTCTTGGAGATGGGCTTTGCATAGGAGAGAGGAGGGGGTCTCCACGCACAAAAAGAAAGTCTATTTAAGCCCGTGGGAGACCCCTCCATTTTGTCTTCAGCTGGCTAAAGAGAGGAGCCATCATGAAGAATCCCCTAGCTACCACCTGAGCTGGAACAAGAGCTGTACCAGGGGAAAGAATTGTGCCCAGGCCTGGAAGGTGTCCAGTCTGAGAAAAAAAACTTACTGAAGCATCTCTGAGGGTGAGATTATCTGTATGCAGTTTAATTAGACATAGATTTGCACATTTTATTTTATTTTGCTTGGTGACTTACTTTGTTCTGTCTGTTACTACTTAGAACCACTTAAATCCTACTTTCTGTATTTAATAAAATCACTTTTTACTTATTAATTGACCCAGAGTATGTATTAATACCTGAGGGAGCAAACAGTTGTGCATATCTCTCTCTCAGTGTTATAGAGGGCGAACAATTTATGAGTTTACCCTGTATAAAACGGATTTATTTGGGTTTAGACCCCATTGGGAGTTGGGCATCTGGGTGTTAAAGACAGAAACACTTCTGTAAGCTGCTTTCAGTGAAGGCTGCAGCCTTGGGGCAAGTAATTCAGACCCTGGATCTGTGTTGGAGCAGACGGGCGTGTCTGGCTCAGCAAGACAGGGTGCTGGGGTTCTGAGCTGGCAGGGAAAGCAGGGGTAGAAGTGGTCTGGGCACATCAGGTGGCAGCTCCCAGGGGGTTTCTGTGATCCAACCCATCACACTTGTTCCCTGCTGAATTTTTTTAAAAATGTTGCAAACGTAAGTGTGTGCTCCCAAATTAAGCCTTTCTACTGTATTCCACATCCCTGGGCGATGAAAGCAACAAAAATTCTAGCCCGCTGAGGATTGTTACTTGATCTACATTTTTGTTGGTTAACAGCAGCGGGCCATTCTCATGCAAGTTTTTACTGTATTAAATGTGTGCTAAGTCACCGTGTTTAAATTGCCTTAGTACAAAACGATTACAGACCAGCTTTTACATTTTTTGTTATTAAATTTTGTTGTTTCTAATTGTTACTGCCTTATAAATAAATAATGAAAACATCTCTCATGAAACTTACATGAAAAGTTATTGCTTCTAAGGAGGCTAGATTTGCATTTTTTTAATTATTCAACTTGCTTACCAACGTAAATGCCATTTTAAGTATTAATGATATTGATGCGACTGTGTATTATGTACAGGAAAAAATTCACTTTGCTGTCAATGTTCAGAATATCCTGTTGAAAAAGTATAGGCACTGGATATGCTGCATACTTTGTGGGTGAGCAGAAAGGAAGAAAGCTAAAAGAAGAGCAAGAGAACCTTTTAACAGCCTGTCCTACTTAGAATGTAATTGAACTTAATGATGCTTAAAGACCTTTTGCAGGTCACATTTCTCTATACAGGAGAAAGTGGGTGTGGGTCATGGAGCAGTGCGTATAGCTTGGTGAGATAATTATGCCTGTCCAGGACTGACCCTTCATTTTCAAATGGCTGGCTCTGGCCAGCACACATTGTTCAAATGGCCAGAAGGGTATTGTTAGTAAACCGTGCTCAACATCTTCTACAAGAAAAGCAGGTAATTTGAATTATCCACGTGATACCTCTCCAGTGGTTACATATTCTTTTGTTGACGATCCGGCTGACCTACTGACAGTGATTTATCCATATTGTCAAGTTTGGCAAAAAATTCAGCCCCTTTTTATTCATGAAGTTGAGCCCTTTTCTCAATGCCACTTGCCCAGGAGGAGAGCACAATTTGTATGAATGTATTTGTTATTCAGAACTGTTTGACATGTCAGCCTCTGAATGGCTCACAAACTGTCCCCTGTGCCTATCGGGGAGGAGCACAATTTGCTACTCCAGGGGGCATCATTGGTCTGATCGGACCAGTCCCATGTGACTTGTCTCCTGATTGGATGATTTAACCTTTATAAATTGGAGGAAGGGCCTGAACAGCTCATTGGGGCTGGATTGTGTCAGGGAGAGGTTGGGAGCACTTTAGGAGTGGGGGTAGCAAGGGCTGAGCAGGCCTAGGCACTTTAAGGCATTTCCTCTCTTCCATAGAACAAAGCAGTATATTCAGTTTGCATATATGGGATTGTAGACTCCTGAATGAGGGTGAAAGAAAACCAAACCAGCCTATTGGCTATTTAGCAGATCTGGCACTCAATGTTCTCTTGACCTTCTATTTTCTTAGCTACTTGTGTGGTCCCTATTACCGGAGCACCTCACAATCCATAAGGTACTTACCTTCCGACACCTCTGTGAGGCAGTGTTGTGCTGTTATCCCCATTGTAGGGGTGAGGAACTGAGGTTCAGGGAGACTAAGAGTCATATCCAAGGTAACACAGGAGCCTGTGGCAGAGCTTGAACCTGGATCTCAGGAGGCCTAGGGTGCCCCAGGTCCTAGACCAGCCTTCCTGTCCATCCCACAAGCTAATTGTGTTTTCACATCTGTGCACACTCCTCTTTGCAAAGGCTGTGGCCACATACACTTGTCTGTCTCATTGGCTCAGTTGCCTCAGTGCCAGGCTGGCCACTGGCTGGGGAATGACAGCACTGGACAATGGCTGAGCTTTGTGTACCCTCCCCTTTACACCAATGTTTAACATATCTGCCAAGCCACCACATTGGTTTTACTGCTGTCCCATTATATCACCACCTCAGCGTCACACTCACAGACCATGTAGCCATTGGCTACCTGCGGCTGCTTTTCACAATTACAGCCTTATCTCATGTGTTTGAATAATTGCCAGTGGGAGTGAGAGGCTGCTTGTGCAAGTGCTCTCCTACCATTGTGAGCCAAGCATCTAAAAGTGAATTAGTGAATTCGTTCTCCATTACTTGTGTAGGACAGCACTTCCTTTGGCTGGTTGCACTGTTGCAAGCCTCTCAACTCTCTCTCCTCCCCCTGCTCCTCCTGAAGTAGACAGGAGCTCGGACTCCACAAACTGGGGGCTGGCGCTGTGTGTTTGTCACAGGGTTCTCTACTCACCACTAGAAGCGCCTCATGCTGGCTGCTCTGGGGATTAGCTCTCTCAGCCTGATACCTCTTGTGGTTTCTCAGCCCATCGTCTCGCTCTGTCACCCCGCGGCCCCTCTCTTGCTCCTCGGGAGTTACAGCACCTTTTCTTCATGGCTTAGCCCTCCAGACAAGCCACAATGGTCCTCCCCTTCTGGGGTCCTATCAGTCCTCCACAGAGTCCCAGACTGTCCATAACTCCACTGGCTACATCACTCCCTCAGTGACTAGGACGAACCATCCTAGACAGCCCTCAAGTGGCCAGATTGGGCCACTCACTCAGTGGCCAGTAGGGGAACCAGGCCCCCTCTCTACTCTGGGCTCCAGTCCAGGGCCCTATCTCCAGCAACCAAGGTCTGGGCAACCCCAAACCTTCCTTCCTCTCCCTTGGACTACTTCCTACCTTGCCTATCCCAGGCTCACATTCTCCATCCTTCTAGCCACCCTTTCCTCTGGCTCTGCAAGGCAAACCCTTCCTCCTGGATCTCAAGGTCTGTCTCTCCCTTGTCCTAGGGAGAGTGACTGCAACCATCTTCCCTGTAGACCTACTTCTGCTACCAGCTCCCTGTTTTTTCCAAAGCCCCTCCTGGTCCTCCACAGGTGAGCTTCCCTGAACTAGAGCTCTCCTCTCACCGTAAATATCCCCAGCTTGCAGCCTAATAGGTTCAGTGGCCCAGCTGGCCTACGTTAACCCCTTCAGGGCGAGTGTGGGGAGAACACCCCATCACAGGGTTCAAGGCATGGGAGCTGCCTAGTCGAGTGTGTGTATCCATAGAATGGGATTTTGGAAACACACCTTTTACTTAAGCCCTGAATCCCAGACAAGCAGTTGCAGTGTGACAGAGTCCTGGGGCCAGACCCAGGTGGTAGAGGAATGTAAAAGGCCTGTTTCAGTTGAGACTGAGAGCTGCTCTAGGCAAAGGTTTGATTCCATTTCTTATCTCATTCTAAAGCATAGTATAAGATTATAAAATGGGCTGGGGACACTGATCAGGGTTAGGCTTAATGTCACCTCTGGGGTTTACAGAACCCACTATATGTGAGCAAGTCAGTTAAGAGTGTGCATCTGTTTTAGAGCTGGACATAATAGATGTCCCAGCTCCAGTCTAAAACCCAACAGAGCTAGCTCTCTGTTCTCTGGTGCTAAGCCATAAAGGAGGGATGAGTAACTTGTAAATATTATGAGTGGGAGTTACCAGCTTGCAAAGTGAAGCGTGTTTTAACTTGGCAGAATCTATTGTATTGGCTCGGTGCACGAGTAGTAAAGGGCTAAGTCTGGTCTTTGTGCCCATCTGTATTTTGTTATTTTATTTGGTTTGTTCTTCACAAACTTTAACCTGATGAAATTGAGGTTTTGAACTTTCATCGCTGTCAAACTATAGAGAAGTGTTCACAAAAGAGAGGCCAGAGAAAGAAGCTATTGTTTGCAGTTTTAGCCATCAAACTTTTATCATTTGAGATCGCTCTCCATTATAGAGTTGGCCCCTTTTCAGGTTGTGCATTTATCTCTGTGGGGTGTAGTCTGGCTGTGTTACCATTGTCACGCTGTCTGGAGTGGCTCACAGCCGAGAGTGACTACTGCAGGGCAGCCTGTCGGAAGTAGGGCAGAGACCCCAGACTGGTGGTGTGGTCTATAATTATCTTTCACCAGCCCAGTAACAAATGTGAACTCCAATAGTCTTATCATGAAGTCACAGACAGTCCCCTAAGACACTTCAGACTATCTTGCTACCCAGGCAAGCTGGACTATCTGATAAACAGTCACTCACACCAAAAATTACAAAATATTCCAGGTTACACCCAGTCCCAAGAGACCTGTCACTCACCAAGTTGAATTTGCACCCTAGATCTCACACTAAAACAATGCTGGCAGCCCATTCTATAGTAAAATAATAAAAGGTTTATTAGCTAAGAAAAAAGAATAAGAGTTACTGAAAGATTAAAAGAACAGGAGTACTTGTGGCACCTTAGAGACTAACAAATTTATTAGAGCATAAGCTTTCGTGGGCTACAGCCCACTTCTTCGGATGCATATGCATATGCCACAAGTACTCCTGTTCTTTTTGCGGATACAGACTAACACGGCTGCTACTCTGAAACCTGAAAGGTTAAAGCAGGTGTAATGTATGTACAGGTGAGTCATAGTCTATAATTCCAAATGGTAGCAGAGATGTAATAATCTGCCAGTTTCCCAAAGTCTCTCAGGGCTACCCAGAATAACTCTTGGGATCTCTGTTTTTTCATTCAGTTTTCTGCCCTGTTAGAGGCCAGAGATGAAGCATTTTTCCTTGTGTCCCTACTTATAGCTTCTTCTCATAGAAAGCAAGCTGACAGGGTCACTACTTACCAGGGCTCGCTCTTTGAGAATGGTGAATGAGGAATGCATTTGGAGTCTTTGATCTCTGATCATCACACACACAGTGACCACTTGCTTCAAAATTAGCACTTGCCTGTTAAAGTCCTTCATTTGCATTACGCAAGGCTTCTTTCTGGTTTGATGGGTTAATTAGTTACAGGGGTATATATAATGTAAATGTTTCCTATTGCATTATAGCAGGGCACAGATAAGTGAAAACAATGCGTACAGCATCCCATTAGTTTTAACACCTAACACATTCTTATACATTTAACAATCACTTTGATCTATACTAATACACACCTGAATTGGCCTGGCTTCCAGCTATGCATTTGTCAATGTTCAGTGAGGCCTGGGGCTTTGGCATGAGCTGGCAACTTGTCTGCCAGCATCACAACCATCACTGTAGTACGATGATTTATAACAGATGGCCATTCCAGTATCACTGATACATTCTGGCTGTCAGATTTAAAAGTGCACATTCACCTCTAAGCATGCAATTGGTGGTACATGAAAATATGACTCTTACGAACAGCCATACTGGGTCAGACCAAAGGTCCATCTAGCCCAGTATCCTGTTTTCCAACAGTGGCCAATGCCAGGTGCCCCAGAGGGAATGAACAGAACAGGTAATCATCAAGTGATCCATCCCCTGTCGACCATTCCCAGCTTCCGGCAAACAGAGATAAGGGACACCATCCCTGTCCATCCTGGCTAATAGCCATTGATGGACCTATCCTCCATGAACTTATCTACTTGATTTCTGAGATAGATTTTTGGGATGTCAGAGGGGAGCAGAAACTTTCAACAAATGCCCTGTGAAGGGGTTCATTCACTGCTGGAGCATCTTCTTCAGCCAGGAATGGTGCAGGGGTTCTCTCCCTGTCTGGTACCCCCTGCCGATGGTTGCTCTTCCGGAAATTCAACCCTCCTGCCAAGTCACAATTTAGTCCACTCCTTCCGGGGCATGAACAGTGTCTGTCAGAAAACAGTCTGATATCTTCGCAAAGGTCTTTGGCCCCAACTCCCGGCCCTGTGGCCCTTGTGTCTCAGGGTTCTAAAAAGCCTTGTTCCCTTCTCAGGGGCCTTCATACAACCAGACCAGTGGCTAGGAGGTGAACCCAGGCCCTCCCACTACCCCAGGCTCCAGCTCAGGGACCCTGTAACTAGCAGCCAAGGTTTGCTCAGGCCAACTCCTTGCTACCGCTTCCCTGGGGTTCTTCCTACTCAGCCTGTCTCAGGCTCTCTCCCCCACAAGCTCTCTAAGCTAACGCTGTTTCAGGGCTGGGACTGTGAGGGGCCTCCCTTACATCACCTCACAAACTCCCCAATCATAAAATGCAGATCTAAACCCACTTTAGCCCTCCTTGGACTTGACTTTACTCATCTCTCTGCCTGTCCTGACTGACTGGAATTGCTCTCACTGTTCATATTTAACAGTGAGAGCTATGAACTGCAGGAGCAACTTACCGAGGGTTGTGGCAATTTCAGAATCAAGCTGGGATGTTTCTCTGAAAGCCCTGCTCTAGGGATTCTTTCAGGCAGTCTTATGGTCTGTGGTACACAGACTGGGTGGTCACAATGGTCCCTTAATAATATAATATACAGAGATATACCTATCCCATAGAACTAGAAGGGACCTTGAAAGGTCATTGAGTCCAGTCCCCCACCTTCACTAGGCAGGACCAAGTACTGTCTCTGACAATTCCCCCCCACTCCCTAAATAGCCCCCTCAAGGATTGCGCTCACAACCCTGGGTTTAGCAGGCCAATGCTTAAACCACTGAGCTATCCCTCCCTTCTAGCCTTGGAATCTATGAATACCACCCAGGGCTCTCTCTCCAGACTTCCAGCTCCTGCCCTCTTGTCAGGGCTTCCCACCGGAGCCGTCTTCACCCTGGTGGCTCTGTGGCTGCACTGTGTACCCTCTGTTCAGACAAAGATCGCAGGGCCACCTCTCTGCCTACTCTATTCCCAGAGAGTGACTGCAGGCTGTCTCCCTGCAGCCCCCTTCTGCTCATAACTGCCTGCTTTTTTAGTAACCACCCAACTCTTTCCCCATTGGGATTCATGTTTAATTAAGTCTGGCTCTCCTTTCAGTGCAGCCAGGTAACATAACGCTCCCCCCCACGCTCTCCCCACAGGGAAAAAAAAGTCACAAGCCCATTGATTTGTGATGGAGGTAATGTGGCTAATAGATAACCTACTGGACTGTGACTCAGGAGACATAGGGTCTATTCCTGCCTCTGCCAGTAGCCTGATCATTGACCTGGGACAAGACACGTACCCGCCCTGTGACTCTGTACAATGGGGGTAATGATGATGACCTCCTCTGTAAAGTGTTTGGAGATCTCCTGATGAGAAGTGCAATATAAGAGCTAGGGATTATTATTAGAGCCAGTCAGGCTCAAAATTGGTCTAACTGCCAAGCTATGGAGCACTGGCTCCATCCTGGGGACTCCCAGATGGTCTGGTGGCTGACTGGGAAAACCATTCTGAGGCAATGGCATGACTTACACCTTAGCCCTATAGCAAAGACCATTGAGCAAAGTGGCAACTGGGACCTAGACACACACACACAGGGAGGGTTGGGTTTTCACAAAATCCAGCTTCCCTGAGAAAGGAGGTGAAAGTCTGGGAGACAAACAGAAGCCAGGTTGGCTCCCAAAAGCTCTTTGGCTTCCTAAAAGAATGTAAGTCAGTTCTACGCCCAGGGCCGGCCCACAACATTTTGGCACCTGAGGCGGGAAGCTTAAATGACGCCCCCCATACCCACTCGCTTGGGCCAAAACTTTGAAAGGTCTCAATTCTGCCTTCTTCCTGTTCTACTCCTCTCATGGTACTGCTCTGCTACCTACCCCAATAAAGGAGAACTAACAACTTAAAATGCCTTGTTCAAAAATTTTATGTAACACTTAACTTTCAAATGCCTGAACAGCCAATGTAATGTTTCTTGTCTGCATAGTAAACACTGGCATTTTTATCTGTTTGAATAATCAAAGTGGTGCTTTCCGTGCCTTCTTGGTTGCAAAGATTTGAACTGCTTCCTGCTGAAGGTCCACAGTCTGGGCCAGTTCATGCTCTATTGAGATGGTTACAAGGCCAACCAGCCTCTCCTGTGTCATTGTGGAGCATAGATGTGTTTTTATTAACTTCAGCTTGGAGAAGCTGCATTCTCCACTGGCAACTGTTACAGGAAGTGTTAGAAGTATGCGCAGAGCAACAAAAGCATTTGGAAAGAGGGTGGTCATCTTATTTGTGCACATATATTCCAGAACAGCTTTGGTGTTGATCCTGCTGAAACGTATCTTGAAAAGGCTTTCAGTTCATCACCTAAATCACTCGCATCAATATTGCGCATGTCATCATATGTCAACACTGTCTCTAGTGCCCTGAATTGCTGGTGTGGGTCTTCTTCAGGTAGAGTGAGGAGTTTTGGAATATCATACAACATCCCAAATATATTGCTGTGTTCCTTGAGCTGCATGAAATGTTCTTCAACTGACTGTATTGCACAATCTAGAACCTGGTTAAAGAATTCAACTTTGAATTGTTGTTTGAGGTCTCTTATGGGATTATCCCATGCCTCGTAATCAAAATGTCTTCTTCTCCGGTGACTCTTGTATTCTTGAATGGGTGGGAAAATAGCTTCAGTGTGAAGTTCCTCTGCCAACTTCTGTGCACTCTTCAGAACGTTTTGAAATCCCTCATCTGACCGGTAAGACTGTAGGTATGACTTTGCTTTGTCCAGTTGTTCCATTGCTCCAGATATATCAAGGTCAACACCTTGGAGTCTCTTGCTTTCAACATTTATTTCAAACAATATGTCATGCCACAACACTAAGCCACACAGAAATGAAGTTCTGTATGTTTCTGGTGATTCCATTTCCCTCTGCCACTGTTCTCCCATGAACAGTTCCTGTCATAGCATTATCCTTCATAATGGCAACTATGACATCATCTATCTTCCCAATTTGGTGTTTGATAGGCTTTATCACCTCCACTTGACTTTCCCATCGCGTGGCACTCAGTGGTTTCAGTGTCAGAGAGGATGTTCCCAGATGTTGCTTCAAAATTTGCCATCAATGACTTGATGCAGAGAAAAATTCATAGATGCTTTGAATTACATTAAAAAATTCAGCAGCCTCACTAGAAACTGATGCTGCATCACTGACCACCAAGTTCAATCAATGAGAACTGCATGGGACAAAAAAAGCTTGAGGGTTTAACTCTTGGATCCATGTCTGCACTCCTCTGTTCTTTCCTCTCATGTTGGCACCATTATCGTAGCCCTGACTTCTCATGTCAGCTATCGCAATTCCCGTATCTTCCAGCTTTTTAAGAAGCACATTTGTCATACCAGCTCCTGTAGTATCATCAATGTCAATAAATTCTAGAAAATGCTCTCTGACAGTCACCATTGCAGGGACATTTTCATTAGGTTCTGTTGCTGTTACAAAACACACCATTAAAGTCATTTGTTCCATATGGCTGATGTCAGGTGTGCAGTCCAGAATAACAGAATAATATCTTGCTGACTTCAGATCTGCCACAATCTTCTGTTTGACTTTTGTTGCCAGTAACTGTATGATCTCATTTTGAATTGGTTTTCCAAGGTAGTGGTGTGTGTACATTTCTTGGGTGGTGATTCTTCTTAGATGCTCCTGGAGTACAGCATCAAACTCAGCCATCAGCTCCACAATTTTAAGGAAGTTTCCATTGTTTGGCACATATAGCTGATCTGAAGTGCCATGCAGTGCTAGGTTTTGGGTAGCAAGCATTCTTACAATGGCAATGAGCCTTTTCAGAACATTTTGCCAGTAAAGAGACTCTGATGCAATCTTCTCTTGATGCTGATCATCTATGGTGGCCTTTAACCTTAGTCTCATCTCAAGCACCTATGGAATGCTCTCTGGTGATTTGCTGCCTTCTCATGGCATGCCAGATTTCTAGCCAGATTTTTCCAGTCCTTTGTTCCTGTAGAACCCAATGTGGCTGGAAGATTAGACAGGAAGAGTTTGCAACAAAAACAGGAGGCAGCATTCTGGGTTTTTGGGTACATAAGCCATGGCCTCTCCACTTTGTCACCATTGGGGATTTCACACCAGTAATATGTTGGATGGAAACTTCTATTTTCATTGGCTTTAGGGAATGTGCAGTTTTTCACTTGCTGTGGCCCATGCAGTACAAGGAAGTCCCTCAGGCTACTGCTCAAGTGGGTTCACAGTCCTGGATCATCTAGACTTAAGGAACTAAACTCAGCAGCAGCTGTTTCTTACGCCTCCACCACACTCTTCTCTGATCTACACTTTTCTTCAGGAATGTGCATGGTTACACCCATTGGAGATGGAGATATGGATGCTGCAGTAGCTGCCAGGTCACTTGCACTCTGACTAACTGGAAGATCAGGCATCTCCTCACCACTCACATTCTCACTGGGGCCGAAAGGCTCACCGTGAACATTTGTGTCTATGTATATCAGGAGAGCTCCTTCCTGCTTAGATAGAAAAGCTTCCTTTGCTTTCTTTCTTTTTCTGAATGCTGCCCCAGAGGGGCGTTTTCTTCTTTCACTCATGACTGCTGTTCTGTGCCACCTATAGTGGCTCTCAACACTCAATTGAAGGGGACAAATAAGCAGGCTGGTAGCAGGGCCTGAGTAGGGAAGATATCAGCATCTTAAGGGCCTAACTGGCTCCTACTACTTCGGTTGACTGCCTGTTCTCCTCAAGTGGGTTCAGGGAAGCAGCAGGAAACAGGAAGCTCCCTGAGAAGCTGGTGTTAATCTGTCCAGGCTCCTGGGGGTGCTGGAGAGGTACATAAGAGGCTCCTCCTCCTCTCTCTCTCTGCAGCTCCTGCTGCTTTCTGTTATTCCCTCTCACCTTTTCTCCTGCCTGCCTGTTATGTCTCGTGTGCCCTCCTTCCTCCAGCACAGCACTCCACCATCTCTGTGCATCTCGAGCAGAGAGAATACATATGCACCAGCAGCAGACACAATTTTCCACACTCTGGCTCCTAGCGGCACCCTCCCCCCCCCCAGTGTGGCACCTGAGGCGGCCGCCTCAGTTCGCCTCATGGTAAGGCCAGCTCTGTCTATGCCTGCAATCTACGATGAACGCCTATCTAACTTAGTTTATAGTGAAGCCTGAGTTTAGCTGAGACTAAATGTGTGTGTCGGCTTTTTGTTGTTTTAAAATCCCTTTTCTCTAATGCTTTGCAAAATACAAATACTTTGTTTTAAGAAGGCTGTTATGAGAAGATCCTCAAATGTGCTTAGGTGCCTAACTTCCCATGGGAGTTAGGCGCCTAAACATCTTTGAGGATCTGAGTCTTGCTCCCTCCCTCCCTGGTCTCTGGAGTGAAGAAATACAGGGCCCCCAAACTCGTTCGGATGATAGGATGGTACACAGGTGGTATTCTTGAGCAGTGAACGTGGGTCCCAGCTTACGAGTGGAAGAAACATAAGATTCTCTCCTCCCCCGCCCCCAAGCAGGTAAGAGCAAGAGGCCCAAGACATGAAACCAGAAAGGGGACAGAGATGCAGCTAGCCCTGCAGTCATGACAGTTAGCCTATATTTAGAGTCTCAGCAGGAGAAGTAACTATAAAGTTTAGCCCACTTATCTGTGTCCTATGCTGCACCCCACACGTAGGGAAAGCATAACTGGATTAGGCTCACTGACTCCAGTATGTGTAGTAGAAAGGAAACGTTAATCAGATGTTTGTTTTGAATACAGCTGTGCAAATACTGCCAAGCAGTCCCACTCATGTTCACTGACACTTCCTTGGACAGTGTTTGCATGCTGTGTGTGGGTTTTTTTTTCCGATCTGCGAGTTTTACCTGACGGATTGTTTGCCAAAACAAGCCCATTTTAATTGCATGCAGAAGGATAGTCACTACGAGTGAATTTCATAATATTAAATAGTCACACTTAACAACCCAACTAAAGAGTTGACCTCATTCAATCAAGGATCAGAAACACACCATGGGACCTATGTCCAATCAGAGAGCTTGTAGTTCACAACAAGCAACAGAACAGTAATTATTCACCAAAGACATGGTGTATCCAGACACTGCAGATCACCAGGAAGTCCTTTCTTGTCTCACGGGAGGTACAGGGAGCCTTTTGAGAGCTGTCTAATTCTGCTGTTTCATTGCTCCGCTCTGTGCATTGGCCTGGAGCTCCAGGGTCCATCTCACTGGGTGCTGCCATGATTATGCTTGTGCTGGGGAGAGCCATCATTAGAGAGCCCAGAAGAAACCTGCCTCTGTCCTCTGCCATTGACGGCAGCAGCGAAATGAGGCAGCCCCCCACAGTGGCACGTATGCAAAATTAAGGGAAGTTTGACATACAAAATTCAAGTCGTTTTTCAAGCCAATGCAAAATAATCAGGCTGTTGCTAAGCGCTGTGCCTAATGTTTCATTAGCAATAATTGATGCATCAGGCAGGCAGCAGTGGCAGAAACAGAACTTTGTTAAGTACACTGAGAGCTCAGTGTTACATGCGGGGGCTCTAATGTTTGCATTCCTGAGCACTGGTGTCAAATCAAACTAGGTCCTTTCCTCTTTCCCCAGTTCTACTCATCATACTACCCTTAAGGGGAAAAACCTCCCCTACTTCTTATGAATGCCACTGCTACAGCTATGAATACAGTCTTTGGTTGAGGGAATATATCTGATAATATAACCAGCAATTCAATTATTGATACTGCTGATATTTATATTGCAGTCATTAGTTTTCAGAGTTAACACTCAGCTGAAATGATTCAGGATCATGTACACCACTTCATGGCAGAGCTGGAAGGCTTTCTTCTCAACCAGGAGTGATAGGAAGTTAAAAAAAGGAAAGAAAATAAATCTTATGTTCTGCATAATCCTGAACTGTTATGGGATGTAGAGTAATACAGCAAATAGGCCAGATTCAGCATGCTGGCCAAAGAATCGGACAGCCAAAGCCTAGCAAATAAGAATTTTAATCCAGTCCATCAAAGACACAGAAGAAAACTATAAAAACTGGCCAGTGATTCAGCAGAAAACTGCCTTCTATTAGAGTCCTGAACATTGGCTTTTTTCATGTTTCATTTTCCACAGCCACTTCATCTACCTGTACCTCAGCTCCATATTTGAAAAAAACAGGGCAATACCTTGCTACCTCACAGGGCATTAGTGATTGCGCAGCACTCAGACACTGCAGGGGTGAAGGTCACATAAGTACCTAGTTGGATGGCACACAACATGAAGCAACAGCAAAATGCTAATGCTGCCAAGATATGCCAAAAGGCACGCATCAAATTAAGCCAAGAGAACAATGCACAAGAAGAAGCAGTTTGTAGAACAGTTTTATTTTAGTAGTTGCTATGGAAAAGTTGGTATCAAACAGATAATTTCCCCAAGTTATGATAAATGTTAATAAAACATACAAACGCCATACACTGAGACATCATGGCCCACCTTATTTCCCAAAAAGCCCCACTGATTTCAGTGTGGCTACGTATGGAGTAAAATACTACTCCGTATTATGAGTAAGGATGGCAGAATTGGCCCAGAAGAATATCAAAGTCATTTAAAAGTTGCTTCTTTAAGCATCTTTGAAATCATGTAGAGAAGTGTACCAATGCTGGCATTTTTTGTTTTTGCTTAATACTAGCTTTTCATATCAATTATAGAGTCTTCAAAGCAGTGTTTGAAATCAAGCATGTTTCAGTGTCTGTCTCAGCAAATTATATTCAAGCACATTGACATGATAAGAGAGATCAATTCTTCAATTCTTAAGTTATGGGTATTAAAAATATATGCCACTGTATGTACTCATCAGTTACCTAAATCTGGAGACATTAGCCATTAAAGAGCTGCTGATACCTTTAGGAAAACTTTGAAAAACATTCTGTTTAGAAACATTTCTTTTATAAATTATAGATTTCTGTATTTTTTTTTCTTCTCTCATTCCTTATTAATAGGAAAATTTGCATGAAAATAAGATCTCTGTTCCTTGCAGTCCTTCTGCTGCTGCTGTTTCTTCACCTGCAGTTATAAATCTCAATTTCTTACATCCCAATTGGTTGCTGTGGATATGACTAGCATGTTACTTCTAAAAGTTTGTCATTTCAGGTAGGAACTAATCTATCAAAGCAGATGAATTTAGAGGAAACAATGATCCTATATTTATTCAGATGTCCTTTAATAAAAGCGATACAGAAAATAATACCTATCTGCTGAATTGTCTAGGAATAGAATGTTTTATTAGTCTTCCACAAAACGGCAGCTACACTTAAATGGGATTATTCCTTACCAATCTGATCATGAGAAACGAAATGACACTGAAATTCAGCCTATCCCAGAATTTAGGGTTATAAGGTTAAACTTCCCATTATAATGCAACAATTAGTTATCCATAACTCCCTACTAAATGTTTATTTGTAAGGGTTGAATTGCTGCAGGTTACATACTTTGATTAATTTACACTGCATCTGTATATAGATGTTTCGGTCAAAGCACCCTTTGTTGTATTTCTGTCACTTGTAATTAAAGGGCATTTAAGTTCATGTAGGAAAAATGTGAATCTAACAGTTTTCCCTAATGTGTAGCACAGAAGCCAAATGTCACATTTTATTTAGCAAACTGATAATCAAGTGGAAATGCTACTGTTCTAGACAATAAGTTCTGTGGTTTCAAAAGGAAATTGGACCAAGTGCATTCATATGAAAGACCAGGAATTAAATCTCAAAGAAAGAATCAGAATTCTGATACAATCTCATGGAGCGAAGAGGATGGAAATTCTAGACTATGTCTTTCTACAAGGTCGAGTAGCAGGAAGGCTTCTGTAGATGGCTAGAGAAAACAATTTGATGGGGAAAGATGATAGAGTGCATAAGTCAGTGGGTTCAGGTATAAAGGATCTAGTCAATGCTAGTATGAGTTGTAGAGGACATTTTAGCTTCAATACTAAAGGTTTTCCCATAGCCAGTTTAGAGTTCTGTATGTAAGCAAAGGCTGAAGTAGATTCTATGTATGTCATGTAGACTATCAGCTTTTGTTCTATGTGTGGCTGGGAAGTGGAAAGTAAATGCAGATCTGTGTGTTCATTGTGATATTTCTAGCATGCTCAATGCTTTCTTTAACTTAAGTACACTTCCTTTTACCTGACTGCATGCCCAGACTATTTCATCAACCACCAGCTGGCTTAAGCATAATCTTACATAATATTTCTAAATTCTTCCTGCCAACGCTGAGTGTAGAAATATATGATCAAAAGTTGTGAAGCTGCCAAATGGATGACAGTCCCTATAATTTACCCGATAAAAGCCTGGTTTTACAGGGGACACCTTAATAAATATAATGATAAGATATTCCCAGCGAGATGCTTTAAAGTGCTCAGATTGCATTCTGTCTGTAAAACTTGCTCAGAAATTAAAATAAATTGATGATGATAAGATGATCACAGTATATAGTATGTGCATCGTCTTTCAGGGGATTTTTTTTTAATTGCTGGGAAGTAGAAGAAAGGCACTTTTGAAAATCTCCCTATTTGTAGTTACATTAATATATTTAGCCTAAGTGATTTAGAAGCACAGACCCAATCAAAAAAATTGACCAGGCGTGTGCTCCTAAATCCTTTAGGTACTTTTACGAATCTCCTCAAGGATGAGTCTCTATCCAACCACTTACACACACAAATAAAATGGACACAGTATTGTACATATTTAATTCTGTCTATCGGCTACATCTTTCTTTGTTGCTTATCTGCTGAGACTGTAAATTCTTCGGGACAAGGATCATGTTTGCCTCTGTGTTTGTTCAGGGTCTAGCATAAAGGGGCCCCATCCAGACCAGGGCCTCTGGGGCCTACCATAATATGAATATTAAATGTCAGTCAGTCATGGTTGTGTTTAAAAAACAAAAGAACAATTTGTTATTTTTTAAAAATCTGGAGAATTCACCACATGAATCTCTTGCTAACTGAAGATGACAGGACCTGACATTTTTCTGTGGGGAAAAATATAATACAGTAGAACTGGTGTCAAATCACGCTCAAGGAGGAGCTCTCTCACTACCCAGGAGTGAGTGAGAGAGTTTAAAGCTGGACTAAAAGTGCTCTGTGTTGGGAGGAGCCACCAGATAAGAGAAGAGCATCTTAAGAGCTTGGAGATGGGGGCAGCATGAGGAAAGGCCATGGCAGCGTGACAGCCAAAAGTTTTGATGCTTCACTCTTCGAGTTAGGGCCTGGGATGTGTTATCTGTTCATACAACACCCAGCATAATGGGGCCTTTAGGCACGACCGCAGTACTAATGTTCACTAATACAAGGCGGCCTTTCCAAGTGCTCTCAGTTCTCCCTGTACCGGTGTAAGTCTGGGCTCTGTAGGATGCTGAATTTTTGCTGCTGCTTGAGTCACATGCCACATTGAGGGGTGGGATAGCTCAGTGGTTTGAGCATTGGCCAGGATTGTGAGCTCAATCATTGAGGGGACCATTTAGGGATCTGGGACAAAAATCTGGTGATTGGTCCTGCTTCAAGTAGGGGGTTGGACTAGATGACTTACTGAGGTCCCTTCCAACCCCGATATTCTATGAAGGCAGCCCTCTGATAACAGTATGCAGACCAGGGTCCAGCAGAGTCTTTTCCCTGTGCTAGAATTGTCTCATCTAGAAGGCCCTGAAGTAGCGGACTGTGGCAAGACAGGTGTGCTTGCCTCAGTTTCCTCTTCCGTTTGCCCATGAAAGGAACATAGTCTCTCAGTGTCTGCTACAGAGCCCTGCCTCACAGGCACAATGTATTCATCTATACCGGTGCTATAGTTCCCCAAAAGTCTTGTAAAACCATTCTCCAGTTCCTGCAGTAAGCATATAAAGATACAGTGTTTTTTTCCATTCCCCAATCCCGGGACATCACCTCAAGTCACCTATCCAAGAGTCTCTAGCAGCACTTTGTTCTTGGTTCCTTTTGCCTCTCATTCAGGGCCCCAGTTTCCAGACCCCCCTGCATGAGTGACCAGTCTTCCCATAGCACTTCGCTCAGGTCTTCACCCAGAGAGGTTCTCCCTCGTACAGCGTTCCACTCCCAGACTCCCTGCCTGTGTGTCCTATCCCTGTTCAGGGAACCCAACCTCTCGCAGCAACCTCCTTGCTTCCAGGCTCGGCTTCCCCTGACCAAGTTGGATTTTCCTAGAGGCCACTGCCCAAACCTTCTGCTCATCAGGTCCCCAGCTTTGGTCAATTCCCACCAGCAGTTTCCTCCTCCTCCAGTAGCTCCCTATTCCTGCTGACCTTCCAAACTCAGGTCTCACCCACACCTCCTGTGTCCGACTCCTCTCTGGCTCTGACTCGCTCTGTCTCTCCTTCCTTTTAGGTGCCAGGTGCCCTCTCTTAAGCCCAACTGGGGTCAACTGGACAGTCACCGATGCATTGGCTTCTTCCCTCTTAAAGGGTGAGTGCCACTACCTGACATCCCCCATACCAGGGTATTCTGATATAGATGGAGCAGCTTTGGCTTCATTGTTAGACTTGAATGAAGAGATAAGGAGGGAAAGACAGCACTAAACCACTAAGACCAAAATCCAAAGATTGCCCTAAATTTCAAGAAACCCTTTATATATATCTTTTTTTATTGTGTATTTCAACTTTAGCTACATAACCAGCTACGTGTACGGAAAATATTCCTGCTTGCCTCTGTGTGCATTAAGTTCTTCCATAAGGTACTTTTTATAGGGGCTAATGCCTTCCTTTTTACACAGGCTAATACATGATCCAGCAGCAAAAGAGCAGTTGAAGGTGGTAGGGAGAAAAGACCTCAGAGACAGGAGGCAACAGCTGAGGCTGGAAATGAATCTCAGGGTAAATTTTTCAAAGGAGCTGAAGTCCAATTGTAGGTGACTGGGAATGAGGGGTTAGATTTTTAAAGGTATTTGGGTGCCTAACTCCTATTTGTTTCAATAGGCACCTAAATACCTTTGAAAATCTGGCCATAGGTGCCTAGGTAGAGCTGGATGAAAAAAAGTTTGGAGTTTTTTCCACAGAAAATTTCAACAAAAATGAAGTGTGGAAAAAGTCAAAATTTCACACAGAAAATTTTAACTTTGTATTGAAAAACGTAAAAAAAAATTGTTCAAAACTAAAAAGAAAA
>NW_020664487.1:13475015-13662281 GCF_002925995.2 Terrapene triunguis | reverse complement strand
AGCCAAGCTGGTCGCCTGCCATATTTACTATTCTTTCTACACGTCGGGATGGTTTGTTCCTGCAACCGCAATAAGGCTTCTTTAAAATACAGCCAGCTCTCCTGGACCCCTTTGCCCTTCATGTTATTCTCCCAGGGGATCCTGCCCATCAGTTCCCTGAGGGAGTCAAAGTCTGCTTTTCTGAAGTCCAGGATCCGTATTCTGCTGCTCTCCTTTCTTCCTTGTGTCAGGATTCTGAACTCGATCATCTCATGGTCACTGCCTCCCAGGGTCCCATCCACTTTTCCTTCCCCTACTAATTCTTCCCTGTTTGTGAGCAGCAGGTCAAGAAAAGCTCTGCCCCTAGTTGGTTCCTCCAGCACTTGCACCAGGAAATTGTCCCCTACACTTTCCAAAAACTTCCTGGATTGTCTGTGCACTGCTGTATTGCTCTCCCAGCAGATATCAGGGTGATTAAAGTCTCCCCTGAGAACCAGGTCCTGCGATCTAGCAACTTCTGTTAGTTGCTGGAAGAAAGCCTCGTCCACCTCATCCCCCTGGTCTGGTGGTCTATAGCAGACTCCGACCACGACATCACCCTTGTTGCTCACACTTCTCAGCTTTATCCAGAGACTCTCAGGTTTTTCTGCAGTTTCATACCGGAGCTCTGAGCAGTCATACTCCTCTTTTACATACAATGCAACTCCCCCACCTTTTCTGCCCTGCCTGTCCTTCCTTAACAGTTTATATCCATCCATGACAGTACTCCAGTCATGTGAGTTATCCCACCAAGTCTCTGTTATTCCAATCGCATCATAGTTCCCTGACTGTGCCAGGACTTCCAGTTCTCCCTGCTTGTTTCCCAGGCTTCTTGCATTTGTGTATAGGCACTTAAGATAACTCATCGATCGTCCCTCTTTCTCAGTATGAGACAGGAGTCCTCCCCTCTTGCGCTCTCCTGCTCTTGCTTCCTCCCAGGATCCCATTTCCCCACTTACCTCAGGGCTTTGGTCTCCTTCCCCCGGTGAACCTAGTTTAAAGCCCTCCTCACTAGGTTAGCCAGCCTGCTTGCGAAGATGCTCTTCCCTCTCTTCGTTAGGTGGAGCCCTTCTCTGCCTTGCACTCCTCCTTCTTGGAACACCATCCCATGGTCGAAGAATCCAAAACCTTCTCTCCGACACCACCTGCGTAGCCATTCGTTGACTTCCACGATTCAACGGTCTCTACCCAGGCCTTTTCCTTGCACAGGGAGGATGGACGAGAACACCACTTGCGCCTCAAACTCCTTTATCCTTCTTCCCAGAGCCACGTAGTCTGCAGTGATCCGCTCAAGGTCATTCTTGGCAGTATCATTGGTTCCCACGTGGAGAAGCAGGAAGGGGTAGCGATCCAAGGGCTTGATGAGTCTTGGCAGTCTCTCCGTCACATCGTGTATCCTAGCTCCTGGCAAGCAGCAGACCTCTCGGTTTTCCCGGTCGGGGCGGCAGATAGATGACTCAGTCCCCCTGAGGAGGGAGTCCCCGACCACCACCACCTTCCTCCTCCTCTTGGGAGTGGTGGTTGTGGAACCCTCATCCCTAGGACAGTGCATCTTTTGCCTTCCAGTCGGTGGAGTCTCCTTCTGCTCCCTTCCTTCAGATGTGTCATCTAGTCCACTCTCCGCATTAGTACCTGTAGAGAGAACATGGAAACGATTGCTCACCTGTATCTCCATTGCTGGTACATGGACGCTCCTCTTTCTCCTTCTGGAGGTCACATGCTGCCAAACTTCTTCACCATCTTTCTGTCCCTGCTGCGCCTGCTCTGACTCTTCAGAACATTGTGGCCCTAGAAGCATCTCCTGACGTCTGTCCAGGAAATCTTCATTTTCCCTTATGCAATGCAGAGTCGATACTCGTGTCTCCAGACCTCAAACCTTCTCTTCCAATATGGAGACCAGCTTGCACTTTGTACAGACAAAGTCGCTTCTGTCCTGTGGAAGAAAGACAAACATGGCACAACCTGTGCAGGTTACAACAGCTGATCGCTCACCTTCCATATCACCTTCCTCTTAAGAGCTTCCTCAGCTGTTGCAGTAACTAGTCAGAGAAACCTGCAGATGAAAGCCTCAGTGAGCTCTCCCCGGGCGAACTCCCAGGCAAACTCCCTCTGTTAGCCTCTGCTGTTCGCCGCTCAGCTGGTTCGCTGCTGACTGCCCTTATATACCAGTCAGGCCCACTCAAGGCCCACCTGGAACAAAGCACTCCCAATTCACACTTTTCAAACAAACAAGCAAGCAATCAAGCACACGGTCAAACTGACATACTGTCCCTGTGCCCCTCCCCGCATGGCTCGCTCCATGACCCAGGCACTAAGGAAGAGTGTCACAGAGGTGGATCAACTGTTGCTTCTCCTCCTGCCATGGGAAAATCTGTCGCTATGGGAGTTTTATTTCCAACAGTGTAAAAAGAAGAGGAATGCGAGCAAGCGACAAACAGTCGGGACAGGTTTTAAAAGCATCCTGGGGCCCTACAAATAAATGTGTTGAAGAATGAATAGGCAGCCTAAAAGGTGACTAGTACAATCCCTACACGGAGTCTAGAAAACCCAACCATTGGGTAAAACGTGTGTGCTGAGAGAGTCAGCATCACTGTTACCTGAGGGATAATCATCTTAAAGTGTTAAGAATGCAACCCAGGGTCACTTGCTAAACTGATCTGAACACTCCCCCGTAACTCACAAAGAGAGCTCTCCAGGCTTTCTGAACAGTAGCTTTTAAAACTTGCACACCCGTGCCCAGCTTGTGGCCTGGCTATCCTTGTCTGGACAAGGACGGATCTAGAGCTGGTCAAAAAATTTGAGATGCAATGTCCTTCTGTCCGAAAATGTCATTTCATCAAAATTTCCCATGGGAATGTTGCGATCTCAACTATATTTTGTTTTGGGGGACAAGAAATTGGAACAAAGCATTCCCATTTTGACATGATCAGGATGGACCATTTCCATTTGTTGTTTTGAAACACTTTTCATTCAAAAGATGTATTTTTATTCATTAAAGGCCAAATGAGAACAAAACATATTGATTTCTTCAATGGGTATCCGCTGGGGCAGCATAGCTGTGTGCTGTCCCGTTGCAGGATTACAGATATGTTCCAGGCCTCAGCGTATAAAGTGCATGCAATGACTTGTGTGCACAATTTTGCGTGCACACATGTGGTGTAGAAGCCCAGGTGCAAATCTTCATGTATTTTTAAGTGAAAGGCTGTAGCCTTTATTTATTTATTATGGAGAAGTGGTTTAGAATATATTAAAGCTTCAGAATTAAAAGCACCTTAAAAAAACAACAACCTGAAAATGATCTTTTTGTTTATTCGGTTTTGCTAATTTGTTAAAAAGAAGGCAGGTAAAAGTTGAATTTTCACACCAAGATCAGTGTTTTTGAGTCAGAAGAAATGAAACCACATAAAACATCATTAAAAACAAAACACAACCAAAAACAGGTGTTTGTTTCCTTGCTGTGGATTATCCAGCCTTGTCAATTACATTACTCACTTTCAGATGGCAAAAACCAAAAATAAAGCAATTTGTACAGTTACTATGTGGCATTTGTCATGCTACACAAAATGAATGGCTTTTGCAATATTTTATTATGTTTACATTACAGATTAGTGGCTTAATTTCGAAAGCACTTACAGTTTTGTAATTTACATAAATCACACAACCAAATTTATGTACTTCCGTTTTACGCAGCTAATGCGCATTTCACGAATGCTTTGTAACAGATTATTGTCACAAGCAAAGCAAAGCTTTATATTTGCGTGAGAAAAAATAGCACAACACAAGGATCCATGCTTTTTGCAGACAGAGTTACCATGTATTGTGGCCTGTAAACCATTTGTGGTCCACAGAGCACTTACTCATGTCCTGTGAAGAGCTGGATGGTTACATGATGCTGTTTCCTCTTCCTTGTTTCCAGCTTCTAACTTATATTAAAGGAAGCTAAAAATACCAGAGACACTTTCCTAATATTACTTGTCCATGTCAGCAGAGTTGATCTAGTTGCCAGAGGAATATTCTGGGACCACCAGTGGAAGGGGAGGTGGTCTCAGCAGTCAGCAGTGGAAAGTGTTCCAGGCAATCTCCAGTGAGAGGGGAAATGGTGAGGCTCACATGAGCTTGGAGAATAGAGGATAAGAGCCTTGTGGTGAATGGAAGGGAAGGTGATCTATGCAATAGCTAATTGATGGGCTGGTGGTCTGTGAGATCACCAGTGGGAGTGAAGAGAGTTTTTGTGATCCCCAATGGACAGGGGGAGGTGGTCTGTGTGATTACCAATGGGAGGGAAGTCACTCATAGATAATCTCTCTATGAAGATGTGGTCCACATTAGGGCAAGTTGGAGGACCTCTATTGCAAGTCATTGTGAGTAAACCCACATAGCAATTACTTATCTCCATGAATTCTCTATTCTCAGGGTAAATACACAGGCCCGATCCTGTAATCGCTCTGTGTCAGACTCTCAGTGAAGTAACCAGTAGCTCTGTGCAGAACAGGAGTTACAGAGTTGGGCCCATGTCACAATTATGTGCAAATTATTCTCAATGACCTCCCCTTCCCCAAATGAGCTGAGGTTCACTTGATAATTCAGATGACATGGGACCACTCCTTGGATGTCTTGTCAGTGGAAACTGTACACGTAACCTCTCCACCTAAAAGCATGAGCTCAAAGACTATCTCTTTTACCTGGAAGCAGTATCAGACTATGTGGACCTGTCACTAGAGGTGCAAAGGCTCTCTCCAGGTATGTCCCAGAAGGTGACTGCAGCACATGTAGATAACACAAGTAGCTTTGATCTTCTTAGCCTGAATAACAATAGCAGTGACACTGTGGCAGCACGGGCTGTACAAGCCCACCCGGGATTGACCCTGGGTATCAGATCTGAATTAACCAATGTGCGCTCGTTGCACTTGCACAGGGCCCCCATCTCCACAGGGCTCCTGATCACTGGTAACCCCCTACGCTCTCCCAAAACAAACCCCCAAACTTACCTCAGCCAGCCCAAATCAATAGTATGGACCACAGCCCCACTCAGGGCAGCAGGGCCAGGAAGGGGGCAGTGCAGGGGGAGGTCCTGCACACTGCTGCAAAGCCAATAGGCCAGAGCAGGGATCTAGGCCAATCTTGTAGGACAAGAGCTTGCTCTACAACCCCATCCCTGGGGCCTCCCACCCCCCAAGAGATGGGGGGGTGGGATAGCTCAGTGGTTTGAGCATTGGCCTGTTAAACCCAGGGTTGCAAGTCAATCCTTGAGGGGGGCATTTAGGGATCTGGGGCGAAAATCTGTTTGGGGATTGGTCCTGCTTTGAGCAGGGGGTTGGACTAAATACCTCCTGAGGTACCTTCCAACTCTATGATTCTATGACCTCACCCCACCCAGATCCTCCTATCTCAGAGAGAGTGGGGGGAGCCCAATTTCCATAGCACACAGGGTCCCAAAATCATTTAATCCAACTATGTACTCAAGTGGCTAGCCCAAGCTTCCGCAGCTGCACTCTTCTTGGGGCTAGCTGGGGCTTGTTTACCAATGTGGCAGTCACACCTTAAGGCTCACAAAGCCCAGTAGTGATCCTGGGCCCAAGTAAGGACTTGCATCAAAACTGTACAAAATGCAGAGTTTCTCATGGTTTTCACATACCACCAGGTAAAAGTCTTCAAAGCAAGTGACCTGACATTCACATGCTGAGGTCCTGTCTATAAATGAATCCACTGTGAGTAGCAGATCTACAGGGAGGGATACAATTTTCAATTTACTGTCAATACTTAAGCAAAGTTAAACTTTGAAGCCAAAATACCTATTGAGTAGATAAACACAGGGGGCAAGACTTTTTAATATAAGAAGGTATTTTGGGAGCCGTTGAGTGCTCAACACTTTTTGGAAATCAAGCAGGTAGCTAATTATGGATTTAGGAGTTGAACTTTAGACTTCTAATTTTGAAAGTCTTGCCCATTGCTTACTTCAACCCCTTTCACAAGTAGCAAACTTCACTTTAAAGAAGGAAAACCCAGCCAAATTAAATATGGTTGGATTCACTGCTTTACTTTTTAATACTGAAGTAGTAGCCTTTGAAAGACTCCTGGAAAACTTTTAAAATATTTTCAATGGAAACAGTTACATTACTTTATCATCTATGTTCTGTTTCTTCTTCTCTTCTTTTTTTATATTCCAAAAGACATTTTCATGACGACAAGATCTGTTTTTCCTTTACAGTTCATTTACCCCTGCTGCTGATTCCTCCCTTGAAATCAGAGCCCTCTGCGACATCATCATCATCATCTCCACAGCAACTAATATTAATGTCACAAACAAAGGATAATAATTTCAATGGGGGCATAAAGAAGGTTGAGCAGATGAATTCCTAAGCAATGAAATCTTTATTCATACAACTGTTCTGAGTAATAAAAACAGGGGGATAGAAATACAGGAAAAAGTAAGTCACCCACTGATAAGCAGGAAAGAATGTTTTTCAAAAGAGAAGTCAGTGAGCCTGATTCTGTCCTCATTTACACCAGTGTAAATCAGGAGGAACTGTGGTCAGTGGAGTTACACAAGGGTGCAGCTGGGCTCAGATCAGAATGGGGCACAAGGGGGTATTTAAATCATAGAATCATAGAATATCAGGGGTGGAAGGGACCTCAGGAGGTCATCTAGTCCAACCCCCTGCTCAAAGCAGGACCAACCCTCAACTAAATCATCCCAGCCAGGGCTCTGTCAAGCCTGACCTTAAAAACCTCTAAAGAAGGAGATTCCACCACCTCCCTAGGTAACCCATTCCAGTGCTTCACCACCCTCCTAGTGAAAAAGTTTTTCCTACTATCCAACCTAACCCTCCCCCACTGCAACTTGAGACCATTACTCCTTGTTCTGTCATCTGGTACCATTGAGAACAGCCGAGCTCCATCCTCTTTGGAACCCCCTTTCAGGTAGTTGAAAGCAGCTATCAAATCCCCCCTCATTCTTCTCTTCTGCAGACTAAATAATCCCAGTTCCCTCAGCCTCTCCTCATAAGTCATGTACTCCAGCCCCCTAATCATTTTTGTTGCCCTCCGCTGGACTCTTTCCAATTTTTCCACATCCTTCTTGTAGTGTGGGGCCCAAAACTTGACACAATACTCCAGATGAGGCCTCACCAATGTCGAATAGAGGGGAATGATCACATCCCTCAATCTTCTGGCAATGCCCCTACTTATACAGCCCCAAATGCCGTTAGCCTTCTTGGCAACAAGGGCACACTGTCGACTCATATCCAGCTTCTCGTCTACTATAACCCCTCGGTCCTTTTCTGTAGAACTGCTGCCTAGCCATTTGGTCCCTAGTCTGTAGCAGTGCATGGGATTCTTCTGTCCTAAGTGCAGGACTCTGCACTTGTCCTTGTTGAACCTCATCAGATTTCTTTTAGCCCAATCCTCTAATTTGTCTAGGAAGCAGGAAAACATCATGGCTCATTATGGGTACCATACTGAATTTTCTGTCCTCTGATGTTTCTTTGCTTGACAAGTAGAGACTAAATGCCCTACGTGGCAGCGACACACCCTCTTGATCTTATGGCTTATTTCAGGTTAAAAAACAATCCTCAATTATCCAGTTTGCTGCCTTATTTTTTGGACAAAATTCAACTGCAGATTCCTGGGAGATTTTTCACAAGCTAGTATATTGGGTGACTTTATAATCCGGAGGTTACGTTGTTTACTGGCATCCTTTTCTATAAAAGGAATGGAAGAGAGGTTCCTAAACCAGTGCTGGATATGTGTTACGTATAGGGTGGGACGCCCAAGGGGGCATTAGGTGCTGTCATGCTCAGCATTGCAGAGCCAGACTGCTAAGCGCCTCACCACCTAGTGGCTCCCTGTAAAACGCACGGGAAGAGTTAGGTGCCTAAGATGGGGATTCAAAAAGCTAAGCAGGGAGACACCTAGAACAGCCAACAGGACGTGTTGAGAAGAGTGCCGGCTAAGCCCTGCCCAGGTCAGAGAGAAGCACCTATCTCTGCTCTGGGTTCTCAGCCCGGAATCCCCTCCTGGAGTGAGGCACCTACGCCAGGTCCCAAAACAAGGAAGAAGTGGTGTCCCCCTAGTAACCTTTACTTCAAATTACTGTGGCATGTCAGGGAGAAGGGGAAAGTGAACTAGGCACTGCCATATCCCGGAGGCATGCCCTAACCCCTGGGCGAAGAGCTACAAGGGCAGGGCTGGTTCGTGGGGGTTTAGCTGTGCTCTGAGCAGGTCTACTCAATCTGGCCTGCGGTGGTGTGGACTCACCCTTGGAGCTCCCCCTTGTGTTAATTCAGGACATTGCCACAAACGTCAGCTTCAGCACCTCCAGCAGGCTGCCTGCCTCAAGCGCCAGGTCTCCTGTGGCTCAGCCTTCCAGCCACGGCACCTAAGTTCAGACCCCTTCCGGGGTATCATAGACAAGCCCAAACAAAACTGAATCACTCTTCTGCCTCCTCCGGACACTGAAGGGTTCTCTTCTCTACTTATAAACCCTACGGCAGGGCATCCCGTGCAGGAGTCTGCGCTGCCCCCATTGTCTCTGTCTGTGACCCTAACCCTGGGTTTCTCTCAGCCATAGAGACTTGTCTCCTCCACAGCCTGCCCCACAACTGAGCTCTGTCAGACTACTGATTACGGCTTAGCTCCACCTCTTCTGGCCTGAAGCCAATTAGCTATTTGCCTCCCCAGGTGCAAAGCATGACTAGCTTGCAGGTGAAGGGGGTTAAGCCCCCTCATAGGGCCCCAAAGGCAGAGGGCAATATCTGCTTTGTGAATTCTACTGGGACTCGGGTGTGTTAAGTGCCAACCTACTGGGTGGTGCGAGGACCACGTGCATGCCCAGCAGCTAAAGTATAGGCACCGTAAGGACTTTACCAGTGAAAATTTGTGCAACTAAAGAATGTAGGCACTTCAGGTATGTGTACACTGCAATTACACACCAGTGGCTGGCCCATGCCAGCTGTCTCAGGCTAAGGGGATGTTTTATTGCAGTGCAGACTTCCGGAGCCTGGGCTCTAGCTCTGCACGATGGAAGGGTCCCAGAGCTTGGGCTGCAGCCTGTGCCCGGACATCTACCCTGCAATTAAACAGCCCCATAGCCCAGCACCCATAGCCTGAGTCAGGGGGCACGGGCCAGCCCTGGGTTTTTATTTGCAGTGTAGACATACCTTGAAGAGTTAGGCAGCAGCTGAACATGGGGATGACAGTTGTGCCTAAATGCTGGACTTAGGTGCCTAAAGTGGGAGTTACGCATTAAGGCACCCTTGCGAATCTCACCCATGGGTACTCTGCAGGAGTAGCAGTGAACATTTATATGACAGCAGTGTCCAGTGGGGTTGGAGTCACAGCAGGGAATTCAAGATCTGAGCTCCCATTTGTGCAAGGGAGAACTTGCGTGTGTAACTCCCATTCAAATGAGTAGATTGATGGAGAAACGGTTGCCTTGATCTGTGCTGAAATAGCCTGTGGGATATCTATGCTGTATAGTTAATGGGAAATTTGCTTGTAGGCAGCCAACATGGCTTTTGTAGCAGGAACATGTTATTAGAAGCCATTTAAAAAAGCAATCAACTAAAAAAAAGTAGAACTAACAAAAAATCCAATAATTAGAAACCAATAATTAGACCAACTTCAAGTGTAATGTCTTAATTACAACTGTTTGACTCTGTCACCATGGTAAATGGGCAAAGGGAGTGCTCAGAGATTAAGTGACCAGATAAAGGGAAAGGGAACTCCAGTAGTGCTCTCTTTTTCTAGGTGCAATCCCAATTCTTCTGAGACCGATTCATCATTCGCTGCCTTTCATTGAAGGCTTTCAGGAATCATGTACTTCCCAGTGGGCAAGGATGCAAACAACATCCCTTGTCTCCCATTTTGTGACCGCTGACTACAGATCAACACAGCAAGAGTGGAACAATTACTGGTAAGTAACTTAAGTTTTACACAATGCCTTCTAAATATTTTCTTTAATTTACATGTTCTAGGCATGGAGAAACGGCTCATTCATCCATCAGCACAAGGAGTTGCCCTTTGGCAAGGGAGAAAGCCTTTGGGAATCTGATGTATTAGCAAGGAAAACAAGAGCTCTCAAATAAATGTTTAATTGGGGGAGGACCTGACTATCTGTTTCCAAGGCTTTAAAGTTTCCATATACAAATCGAGCCTCTTTGTGTTGGAGCAGGTTTTTAATCATTATGGAAAAGAGTGAATTTATAAATTAGAAAACCAGGAAAATAAACTGCTGCTGCTTTCCCTTAAAATCAATAGGAAAGCAAAGGGAGAAAGGACAGTTTGATTTTCTGCCACACTGTTTTTATACAACTATTTGAACAATTCAGTTTCTTTGATTTTTCACTTAACTTATTATGTCCACTTTTATTTAAATGAACCTGCTTATAAGGGGCATCTGTTTAATGAAAAAAGACATTTGGCAAAGCCTTTGGGAGGAACTCTTCCATTAACAAAACCACAATGGGTGTTCAAATGCAGCAGTGCAGCAGTTGCAAAGTGTCCACTGTCTCATCACTTCTAATTGTGCCATTGTTCAGTGCTGAGTCGGACATGCTGGTGACAAATGAGAACCAACACGCCATGTTGCAATCAACATTTTTATTTAGCCTGTGTTTGTTGAACTAAATGTATACCCATCTCTCTCTCTCTCTCTATATATATATACAATTTTGCTAACTGATCCAAAGGCAAGTTAACAGTGAAAGTTAACAAGTGAAACCATTTACCAAAGGATGTGGTAGATCCTCCTGAATCAAATCTCTCTAAAAATAGTGTCTAGCTCTTGAGACTATGAACTGGATGCAGGAATCACTGGGTGAAATTCTATGGTCTGTGTTATGCAGGAGGTCAGAATAGATGATTCAGTTTCTTCTGGCTTTAAAGTCTTTCAGCTGCTGGAGCAACAGCAGTGATTTCAACGGCGTTTGGATCTGGCTCTGGAGGGACAGCAATAGTATTGCTAAGCTGTCCTACAATAATGTATACGTGAAATCTTGGTCCTGTTTAAGTCAATGGAAATTTTGCCATTGATTTAAATGGTGCCAGGATTTTACCTAATGAATCTAGGGTTTAAGATAGAAGCTGGGACACAGCAGCAAGTGGAGATGAAAGGATCAGAGGTGGTTACACTACAGTGGATTTCAGTGAAAGCTCATGGGCTTGTGTGACCATTTTGCCCTGCACCATTTGTAGCGATTACACCAGTACTGAGTGGATGTAGAGCACTATCATTTTGATATGGTAATGTTTTATTCCCACTGTATGCTGGTATAAATAAGTGTGCCAGGGAGGTGCAATGGAGACCTGGGCCCCAAATCTATACAAGAAATATCCTTAGAAGAGAATATATTTGTCTCACTGTACAGTTAACAGAAGTAGCCATTATTTTTTCCATTTTATACAGAGAAACATTATTATATGAAGGTCTTGAAATATTTCTAATTGATTTCTTGCTTTAAAACTATTACACTGAATACATTGTTCATTAGTGTGTGATAATGTATTGGTTAGTTGTAGAGAATAGGGTTAGGTGCTATTGTCTGTGAGCATTTTTAACCAAAGAATTTGAACTAGTGATAGGTGGATCTTTTATTTCTTAAATTTGACCAAAGGAGACAAAGGAAATAGGGGTGGGGAAAAGAGAGCAAGCTGTAAATCTGGAGAAGATGTGTATCTGGTGGAGGTGTTTACTTAAAGGGGGAGGTTTCATTTAAATAAAGTTTAAAGGAGGTGATCTTCAATGTGAGTGTTTGGAGTGTGAAGTGTGTCTTTATTGAATAGCTAAAGGGAAATGGGAAAGACAAGAGTTAACTAAGTTCATTGGATCATGTATTATTGCTTGTAGGTTTCTAATGATCAATCTATCAAGGAGCTTACAAGATAGAATCATGAAAATATACAAAACTCAACAAAGGGAGCTGAAAAGAACAGTAGACTGTGCCAAAGAGCAGGGAAAGATTTCATACAGATAAACTCTCCTTCTCATTATTAGATTAATTTCCTTAATTTTTCCTACCATATCATTTTTTTCAGGTATGTTTTTATCTCAGATTATAACAATTTATCTCTTTTCTTCCTCATCACTTATAATGGAGGTTGACAGGGTCCCATTATGGGCCCAATCCTGCTGTCTTTACTCATGTCAGTGGCAGATTTGTCTGCAGAATTGGGCCCTGTGGATTTTCTCAAAAACAAACTGTATGTGACACTAGCAATAAAAAGAATGACTAGCTAGGACATGGCCAATGTTGAGAAAATATATGTTGATGCCTTTGCATGATGAATAGGCTAAGGGGAAATGTGAATGCTTGGGGATTGACGCTGACCTTTGCTCTGTAAAAGCTAATATTCCCCCAAAATAGCTGTGGTCCCTCTGGGCAGCGGAAGAGCAGTACAGCTTCTGGACTGCATTGCTCTCTTTGTTTTGGCAGTTTCAGGCTTGCGTTTGTGGGTGTCAGCAATGCTTTCCTATTTACACTTGTGCTAAACATGCATTAACCATGATTATGGATGAGTTTTGACTTGCTGTATGAATTATTCATCCACCTGTATCTTGTTCTGCCTATCCATTCCATGGCAGGCTCCTTGACTGTTTATCAGGAGTGACGTACAGCAGATGAGGAGAGCGACTAAGATTAGCATTGTTTGAAAAGTGTCAACACCTTTGGGTGAATCTGTAGGACCCAAATGGCTTTCACCTCTCTCTGATCTAGCTGTAGGACTGTCTCTCTCTCAAATCACCTAGTAAAACTGTGGACCTGATCAGTCCAAGTTGCTGCAACATTCTGCCATTAACAGTGCAGCATGTTGTGGCAGATGGCATGCAGTAAAGGGACATAAACTAGCTTTTCTGCAGTAACATGCCACAGGCTGGGTGGCATACTTCAGCTGAGCAGTCAGTTTAGGACATGCCTTTCACTTCACTGAGCATTATGCCTGGCGACGCTGTGCTGTTCTATTTCATAGAGTCAGTTTCCATAGTGTTGTCCCAGCTCTTTCATGGTATTCTTAGATTTTGAAGGCCAGACGGTCATCTTAACTGACCTACTCCATAACAGAGGCCAAAGAATTTTCCCTGGTGATTCCTGTGTATATTGTGAAACAGCTACAACAAAGAATATTCCACACTTACAGTAATAACTTGTATTAAATTACACCTGGTTTGGTTAGTAAATGGAGATATTTTCAATACCGGATAAAATCTATATGTACAGCTGCATTTAATCTATTGATTTACAGACTCAAATTTCTTTTGGAGAAGGCAATCTGTTCTGGATTAAGCATTTAGAACTAGGAATGCGATAGCCAATAGGGTGCGTACACCCTCTGGAGCACAATTCTCAAAACACAGCGATGGAATCCCTCCCACATAACGCTGTACACACAGATCTGTCAAAATAAACACAGAAATATACCACACCATATAAATTATCCTTTGTACAGTTCACCTACCTCCCTGGGTTATTTTGTTTTGTTCACAACGGACAGTATCACGCCCTAAATCTGGTGTTAGCATTGTTTAGCACAGGATTCGTTCAGTCTAGATACTTGTTCTGCTTAGAAACCAATGGCACAGAGTATTTTGCAACTTTTTTGCAGCAGGATTCCTCATTGGAATCACACCGGCCATCTCTATGCCTCTCCAAGGAGCAGCACACTAACCAGGATTATCAGCCGGATTCTTCTCTCACGTGTATCAATGGTGTTGCTTCTCATTTACACCAGAGTAAGAAGGAGAATCAAGCCCTTGGCTTCATTTGCTTTCTGCAATAGGATCAGAGAGGGAGTATCGTCCGTTTTGCAGTACCAGTGCATTTAATACTGGAGCTTGTAGAACTCTTGGAAATCAGCTGCAGAGCTATGGGACTTGCTATCCTTTCACTTGAACTCCAACAGTCAGGGTATACTGAGTGTCTCTGCTAGAAACACTAGGGTGCTGCTGGCACATTGGTTCTCATGCTAAAAAGCACCCTTCTTTATGTTTTCCACATTGCAAAGCTGCTCCTGCAAAGCACGGAGACAGGATGTATAACTTGGGTCATCGTAAAGCTACACCTTTTCACTGCCTGTATCCCAGAGCCCAAGTACCCCAAAGAAAAATACCTACAGGAGCTGGCCGCTGAAGTTCAGCAGTGTGAAAACTCTCAGGGAGACCAGCAAGGTTAGAATTTGTGCTGTTTAGATCGTTCTCTTCACTATGTTCTTCACAGTATAATTGATACCATACAAAGACGTCCCCATTTTAAAAATAAATCCCTTCAACCCTTCTTTTTATTTTAAACATCCATAATAAACATTTTCTAGAGGTAAGGCGTTACCTAGGCTTGGAAATCTATTTTACAGAGATGAAATATAATTTTACAATGAAATACACTGCCTGTGCTTAACCCTTTGCTTCCAGAGAGACTTATAAAACACATCATTTTCCCTCTTCATGCTGCTGTGATGTCTCTCGGGGGTAGTGCTGCCTCTGGGTTCACCTAGGAATGGATTTAGTGGCAGACCTCTTTGCCTCATGCCAAGTGAAGAGATTAAGTGTGGAAGCAGGAAGAGTGAGATGCTGCTAATGGCTTTTTGCTCCCAGGATCCATCGGTGAGCTCTCTCCGTTGTCATTGAGAAAGATACTGGGGGAAGTGAGAAATTCTCAATGAACAATGTCAGCGGAGCAGCAGCGGATGATATAGGCAAAACGGTCATACTCGCTGATCCTGAGTAGTGCTGTACTTCTGCAGCTCGTAGTAAAATCCGTGCGATTTTCAGCTGCTCAACTTTCCTCAAGATTTGATCCTAAAGGAAGCGGCGGTGGGAAAGATGACTGCTTCATCCTGAGTACTGATATAGTAACAGATGATTTATCTTTTGCTGTTGGCCATTTTCTAGACATGCTGTATGAAATCAAATGCCTGATAGGCTAACTAAAATTGCAAGAGCTGGCATCTTGATTTTGTGTATGGCAGCAGTTTTGCATTACTCTGTTGGACTACAGCAGCATGAAGACCAATCAATATTCCTTCCGCACTCAATGGCAATGCATGTTTGTTGCCATCAATTAGACATAACTGTTATTGTAATTTCCCTTGTTCCAGACAGGGTATTAGTGAACTTGTATATACAGTCATATAAGCATGAGGTATAGTCTTATATACGGTGGTAGTAGTTTTTAATTAAATGAAAAAGCCTCTATTGCCAGGCTGTGATGAATATAGCTTTTTTTTCTTTTTTTGATTGTACATTAGTTTAAAAAACTACAGTAGTCAGAATCAATTTGTAAGCTCTCTCTGGTGCATTCAGAAAGCAGAGTTCTTTTACACACCATATTATGCATTTCTCTATAGCTCAGTTCAGATAAAAATAATCAGAGAAAAAGAGAATGGTGTGATTGCTCACTGCTGACCACAACATGCCAGCTAAGTCAAATTTTAGGCCTATAAACCCTGAAAGCCTGTCTTTAGGTATCCTAGGTAAAGATAGTTGAACATATTCCTACAGCATGATTTTCGATGGCAAAACGCTGCTCTGGTGACATCAAAACATTTCAGACAGGGGGCTGGAATTCTGTTCAGTTCTGGTGAAGGGCATGGGATTAGACAGAGGTTCCTTATGGTTCTGCACCGTGCTCATTCACTCCGGATTTGACCAGAATCTGGCTCATTGTACTTCTAAAAAAAACAAAGAATAATAACTCAATCTGTTGTTCTGGGCTCCCTCCTCCACTTTTCCTCACTCCCCTCCTCATGCCATAGCAGAATCCCACCTTCATCTTACCGCATTGCTTAGCACAACTAACTTCTCCCTTCTTGTTGACCCCCACAAAAGGGGGCAGAGGGCATTGCTGGCAGGAAGTAGCATGTCAATTTCTTCAAGGAGACATTGAGAGGGCTTTTTATAGTATCAGAGGGCCTGTTAAATTGCCTTCTCCTTTGCCATTCTATTCTATGTCCTACTTCAGTATCCCAGATGAGTCACACTCACAAATAGTAGGAGATAATTATCTCAATGAAATAAGGAGTCCCTCTAGCAAGGTGTTTTCACTTTACTTCTGTTCTTCTGTGCTTTATCAGTCTCTAGTGGCTTAGAAAGGGGAACTGCAGGCGTCATACTTGTGTACTTGGCTAACTGAGCTATAAACTCCACCTGTCCTGATTACACAACATCCTAATGACGCTTGTAGGAGCTCCTGACTTGACCCTGGTCCCGCAAAGCTACTCAATCCCCAGCTCTGAAGTCAAAAAGGATTTGCTGGGAAGTGCATCAATGTATCTGCATTATCTTCTCTAATGCTTGTATGTGAGAATTCTCCTAGTATATTTCAATATAGCCAGCCCTGAAATCTATACTAAACTCAGGTGTAGTGAAGTGTAAGAGAATCATAGGACTGGAAGGTCCTCAAGAGGCAATGTAGTCTTGAGGATGAATTATAAGGAGACCATCATTGCCAGGTGTTGGTCTAATCTGTTCTAAAAAACCTCCAATGATAGGGACATATGTTACACAACTGAAAAAAAAACAATCAACTCACAAATGCATTTGTGGAACAAAAGGACTCAATTATACCACTGCTAAGTCTGCTTCTTGTTTCATCCCTGCCCCTTTGTCTGTTTAGGGCCAGCCCGTGCCTTTAGGCCCAGCCCTGAACAAGAGGCCGCAACATCTCCAGGGTATCTTTATGTCTTTCTGCCTCAGAGACACCTCTGTAACCTAGTCACAATGCATCCCTTCTTTCCTTCTCGCTTGCTGGGATAGTAGTTAGCTGCTGACCTATACCACTAGTCCAACCCTACACTACCCGGCTACCCTGGCAAACAAGCAGAGGGTGCGTGTATGTAGAACCAATGCCCTGCCCATTTCCCACCTCTGTGTTCCAGGCAGGTGAGAAGAAACAAGCCCTGCTTACATTTGGGGTATGCCTACCCAGCAATACAACATCCCTGGCTGACCTGTGTCAGCTGACTCGGGCTTGGGCTGCAAGACTATACATTTCAGTGTAGACGTTCGGGCTCGGACTGGAGCCCGAGCTCTGGGACTCTCCCCCTTTCTGGGGTCCCAAAGCAAATGTATAGCCCGGCTACCTGAGCTTCGTGAGCCTAAGTCAGCTCACATGGGCCAGCCACGGGTGTTTTATTGCAGTGCAGACATACCCTTACAGACCCGAACCCTATGGAGCTTCCTGACTTCTGAGTACTTCGCTTTGGAACATTCACATTCTTGTAACAGAGCTTTTGAAGTGGAATTTCCTAGCTCACTTTTTAAAGGATGAGGACACACACAAACTGAGGAACTGTTTGCTGAAGAACAGGAGACTGCTGTGCCCCAGGTGCACATCCTTGTCCAGGATCCTCTTTGCAGTGTTTCCTCCCCTACCACTCTGAACTCCACGTCTTACCTATGGCTACCACTTGGCCAAAATTCCCCAGCAGAAAGAATCCTTTTAAGGCAGAT
This sequence comes from Terrapene triunguis, assembly GCF_002925995.2. Taxonomy (NCBI): domain Eukaryota; kingdom Metazoa; phylum Chordata; order Testudines; family Emydidae; genus Terrapene; species Terrapene triunguis. Next base: position 13,644,823 of record NW_020664487.1, on the reverse strand, counting down.
TTGGGGCTGACTTTGAAATTCTCTGGGCTTTATGGGTCTAGTTCAATTCCCATTGACTTCAGTGATTCATATGGAACAGATTCATTTAGATGGCCATCAACATATTCCAAACTTTAGACATTTTGAAGCTGATTTTGTTCCCACTGAAGTCAATGGCAAAATTCCCTTTGACCTCAATAGGAGCAGAATGAGATCCTTACTGGAGGAGACATATTCCCTTCCCAGAATCACAGTAAAGGTTCCTTTTGGGTGTCTGATTTTATAAATCCATGTTCAACGCCTTATTTTATTGGTATTACTCCATCTTTCATTGTAGGGGATTTTAATCAGTTGATTTTTTCATAATACCACAAGGAAGGCCTTATCATCCCAGATAATTGTCAATAATATACCAAATATGTATGATGAATTAAAACTGTTTAAAGCCATAGCAAGGCTTCATTGTTATGGGCATAATTTGTAATCCTCATTACAGAATAATTGCATCTTAGCAGGAGTAAAACAAGTGTAATCCTTTCTTCATGTCACGGGAAATTTGATTTCCCCTTGGTGCTCTATCGGTTCATTTGGCTCTCAGCCTCGAAAGCCTATTGCAGAAGTGGGGCAGTAAGTAGTATAAGAGGAAGAATGGTTATATGACCCACTCTCTCTCTCATATGCGAACTAATAATGCAAAGTGCAGTATTCCAGTTGGAATGCAATAAAAACTAGTTAACTAAACAATTAGAGCATATCAGCTTTAGTTAGTTATTAAAAGTGAAGAATTTGCTAATCAAAAGTGACCAGAGCAAAGAGAAGGGTGAAGTGGAGCCAGCGAACCATGGTTGTCACGTAGTGTGTATGGTAAAGCATCTAAAAATTTAACTTAAAAAAAAAAATTCAGACCTGTAGATGGGGAAATTATTTCTTTTAAGGGAAGAAGTGGAATTCATTGCATCTCTTTATGTGATCCCTTATCTAAAATAGATCCTTTCTGAATCACAATTTATCTTTTTTTTCAACGGCAAGACAGGCATGAGTGAGAAGCTAGGATACTATTATATAAAGGAAACTAGTGAAAGCTGGGTGGAAAACAGTTTTCCCACTCTGGAAAAAAAAGTGGAGATTTCAAAGATTTTCTCAACCTGAACTGGGACAAAAAGTCAGAATGTCACAAATCTTCAAAAACTGGCAATCTGGAAAAAAATGGTTCAGATCAATTGAAATATTTTGTTTCGATAATTTTGAAACATTTCATTTCAATTTTGACTCTATTTTTAAACTATTAGCTTAAATTTCTAAACAAAAAGTTCTTTCAAATAAAAAAAAAAGAATGTTTCATTTAAAAAATGTCAAAATGGGAAGTTTTGACAGTTTCCAAACTTTTCTTCTGATATTTTTTTTTAAATAAGAAATTTGCTAAAACCAACCAAATAGTTGGGGATTGGTCCTGCTTTGAGCAGGGGGTTGGACTAGATGACCTCCTCAGGTCCCTTCCAACCCTGATATTCTATGATTCTATGATTCTAACCCTTGACCGTGAACAGCTTTGGTTTCAATGAATCAGCGTTTTCTGACCACAGCATTTAGCCAAAACAATCCTGACCAGCTCTAAAAATTAGCTAGCTTTGAACCAGATTATAAAAATAATACATCAAAAAGTATGAAATTTGTGGCTACAAACTACTATAAATAAAGGAATAGGTCAGATAAGGTCAGCTGTTAGCCAGTCTGCCGTAGAAGAGAATTAATTTTCTTTTCAGCCTCCTTGTTATGCCGATTCTATAGATAAGCAACATGAAGTACATGGCGATTAAACACTTAGCTAAGAAGCCACTGAAGAAAGGATCATTCAGTGAGGTGACCCAAGCTGAGGAGATGATCCTGGGGTGGCAGCACTGCAGCTCCTACAGCACAACATCAGCTCTGCATTTACATTGGCATTGAGATAAGCACTGAGTGTCCCGGAAGAGTCAAGGCCTGTGGAGACTGACAGCTCTCAGGTACTGACATCAGAGCCAGCATAAATACATCAGGTGAAACCAAGGTGGCTCAGGCTGTAGAACAGATTTACTAGCCCCAGGGTGAGGTGGACAGGGGCATCAGCCCATTGCTGCAAGGGGAGAGTTGCACACTAGGATCCCAGACTCAGTGCTCTGGAGCAGTCAGTGCCTCGCTTGACAAGGAGTTGGTTTTGACACATCTGTAACACAGGTCCCACTGACTGCCCAGTGGAGTCACGGTGCCACTTCAGGTTCTATCGAACCGAACTCATGCCACATGGGTGACACGAATGAAAAGCCTCTCCACTCTTGGTCTCTTGAGGCTAAAGACTTCAAAGACTTCCAGGGGTGGTTTCAAAGCTGAATTACAGGCGACAGTGAAAGAGGCCAGCAGCATTGTTAGGTACTTTGCCTGGGACACAACACCTATTTGTGACCCTTGTCAGGGAATCCCACAGCTGAACCAGTCCCCCTAAGTTCCAGCACGTCATGCCTTATGAAGGACACTGTCCAGCCGGTCTTGGGTCAACAAGTAAAGCTGCTGGACTACCTACTGCAAGTGTCTGAGGCAAACAAAGGGTGGGCGAAAAGAAGATAAAGACCAGGGTTCAGCAGTACAAAAGCCCAGCATGTGGAAGAACTCAGGCCCACAGCTGCAACGACAGGCACCAGCCAGGAGTGCCCATGTGATGACTGACCCAGGCAGAATCGACTGCAAATGGAAACAGAAGCAGAGTTCTTTTAGACAATAGGAGTTGCAAGGCTTGGCTCCTCAATATGGCAAATGAAGCAGCTTGCGTTGAGCACCAATAAAGCTGATACATTACATCTGAGTGGGTTTTTTGCTAGAATTAAGACAATGAGGAATGGTAAAGAGATGCAACGTGGTGAGTAAGGCATGAGAGCCAGTGGGCTGGAGCCAGGTGGCCACACAACCTGGAGCAGCTAGCCCCAGCAATCCTTCACCAACCCAAGTCAGAAGGGAACAGGCAGGGAAAATACTAGCCGACATTGTGCCAGCAAAGGGGGTGTGGCAGGAGATGCGCCCGGCTGGAGCCACTAAGGCAAAGGATTTGTTAGGGGTCTCTAGAGCAATCCTGGACTTAGCCAGGTCATAAACACCACAAAAAGAACTTTCCTCACTCTGATTCCATTCCCACCTTATATCAGGAAGTTCTCCACAGAGACACACCCACCCGTGGAAATATACAAACCAAACCAAATGTTTGAAATTCTGATAATGGCTCAGGTTCGATTCTGTCTGAATTCCGAAATATGGGTTTTGAGACATTCCTTATGTATCCAAATCATTTTGCTCACCACTAAAAACAACATATCCCTTGGATTACTGTATATAATAAAATATTAGTTGAAAGGGCCTTACAAAGAAAACATGATTCCTGTGCTGGGAAAATAAGAGGCAACTGTCTGATAGAATTTTGATGTAGAATATAATACACTTATATTTTACTGTAAACATCTGAGTTCGTCCCAGTGGAAAGTTAATATCTGCATCACAGCATAGGTCTCTTCAAGTACAATACACCAGAGACTAAAATAATTCTATTTCATTTTGTAGTAAAAGTACCAAAAAAATAAAGTATTTTACAAACCCTAGGGATCATGAATAGGCACATGATTTTTAAGGCAAAAAAAATTACTGCAAGACTAGAAAGCTACATTTTCAGACTTGAGGCTATTTTTACTGTACTTCTCAATTGAAAGTTAACTTCAAAGTGTACAATAACTCCTACCTTCAGTGGCTGGTGGCAGTCTGAATTCCCAATGAACACTAACTAAGCCAAAACAAGCCTTAAATCTACTGTTTCAACCACCCAAGATTAGGGGCAGCAAAGTCCTAACAAAGAATGTATAAAAGATTTTATTATATTATCATTATTAACTTATTTTAAAATACACCGACAATCAAGAGATATTCATGCCAATTATTTCTGCATAGAAAAAGGCACTAATCCTTCCAGAGTCTTTTCACAGTGATACTGGGCTTCCAATGGCGTCACCAATCACTGTGGCATACAGGATAAATCTCGTCCTCTACAGAATGCGAGGACAGACTGCAGTGGAGTGCTGATGTTTGAGGGGTAAACTCTTTGGCCATATCTGTGTTCATCTGTTTCTAATGTGAGAGCAGCAGATTTTTTGCTTATGCACAGGAATGGCATAAGGTAAATGGAGAATTAGGGATAGAGAAGAAAGAACTGGAATAAGATGCCTAATTTTCCTCGCATGGTGCTGATAGTTTGCCTCTTGATCTTTTTAGAATATACTTTTGCCTTGGGCTGTCAGATTTTTATGGAAGTGGTGACCAACCTACACAATAGAATGACTGGCTCCTAGCATGGCTCATGGACACACCCACTGAACGAGTCTGTTATGTTTGGGGATGCCCCGGAGTGGAAGATGGCAGCCTTCATGGGGCCCACTCTGTTAAGTGAGAATTAACAATGAATGCCATCAACTTGGCGACTGAACATTGCTCAGCGATCTCCCAGTCATCAGAGCAGCACCTCAACAGATCCTAAAGTTCCTCCTCAGGGCCATCCAATGTGCCAAATAGGCCCTAAAATAAGAATCCTGCAACTTAATGTTGAAGGACTCTCATTGGAAAAATGTGAGTACCTTGGAAACTGAAGCTGAAGACCTACAACATTGATATCCTCATGTTGAAAGAGACCCATGTTGGCAACGACCAATGGGCTAGGTGCTACCATATCTATGGATACAATCTAATGACTAGCCATTAACATCATAAATGTCACAGTTTTTAATGTTATTCCATCAACTGAAGAGGAGACCACATTTATCACAACTATCAAAGTAGGGGAGCATCACATTACCAATGTCTATAAAGCCCCTAGCATAAGAAGGCCAAAACCAGCGCTACCCAGCACTCCTTTCCATGCATCTATGCAGGTGATTTTAATAGTCACCACAATACATGGGGCTATAAAACAAATGAAACCGATGGCGAAGATCATGATTCTATGATTCTATGGACTGGATATTTGCACAACATTTACAACTAATCTATGAACTAAAACAACAATCAACATTCCATTCAAGCCGCTGGCAACGTGGGTACAATCCAGACCTAACATTCGTGTCTAAAGATCAAAGCAGTAACACTCTCATTGTAACACATGAAGTACTATCGGCATTTCCAAACGGCCAACACAAGCCTATAATGATCTAAGTAGGCATCAAAATTCCTGTGTTCTTTCCAAAACAGGTACTATGATGGAATTTTGATTGGGATGCCTACAAACAGACTGTTGAGAAAACTGTTGCAAGATTCCAGTGAGAGCAGAATGCTATCAATGGTTCGCAGGGGCCCCTGAAAGTAGCAGGAAAGAAGAACATTTCCAGAGGCTTCCAGAAAAAGCACACTCCCTGCTGGATGAGAGAGACGCAAGAATTGCTCTGGCAATACAATCAGACCAGGAGCTTTCATATCACAAAAGCCCAGCTACACTCCCGTGACACAGCAAGACACTAACGCTGGCTTGATTGCGTGCAAAACCTTAATTTTGCACATTCAAGTCGTCGAGCCTGGACACTACCATGACATCTTGTGGCCGCTAATCCCACAGAGTACCGGCCACCAAAAATTTGGCCAAACTCAATAGCCTCCAAACTGGTGGAGAACACAAAAGGACCACTCGATAAACACACAAGAAGAGAAGTGTATCAACAACTCTACCGAACACTTGCATCAATCCCCCGAGGAGAACCTTCCACTGTCAGCATGGAGGAAGTAAAAGAAGGACTTACCACAATGAAAAAAGGGAAGGCTGCAGTCCTGACGGTATTTTTCCAGAATTCCTCCACCATCTTGGCCCCAACGGACTCCAATGGCTAGCAACATTGGACTCAGCTACCTTACAGACAGTACGGAGCCCTGAAATATGGCGTGAGGCAATGGTAATTGCCGTTCCAAAGCTTGGAAAGCCTCCCAGTGAAGCGGGAAGCTATAGGCCAATTTCTCTACTACATACTACCTATAAACTTCTTGAACGTATCATCCTCAAAGAATATACCCTTCTACTGAGCCAATAATCCCTGTTGAATTGGCAGGCTTCCGGCCAAAATGTAGTTGTTGTGACCAAATTCTGGCACTCACAACTCACATTGAGGCTGGCTATTAAAAAAACCCTAGAGATTGGCACAGTATTGGTTGACCTGTCATCTGCATATGATACTGTATGGATTAAGGGCCTGATGCTGAAACATGCTAAAATTATACCTTGCTACCAAACATTTTCCCTGATGTGGATCATGTTGAGTAACAGATGCCTGCGGGCATACCTGGGTAATAAGACCAGCTCACCCCATATCATAAACAATGGGCTACCACAAGACTCTGTAATTGCGCCAACCCTTTTAAATATTTACATAACATAAGTGACACACCTCCAACTAAATCATGAAAATTTGGATATGCAGATGATCTTGCCATGACAATCCAAGCATCAAACCTCCATGACACTGAGAAAACATTAATTGAGGACCTCCAAAATATGGAACAATATTTCCGGAAATGGAGGGTCAAACCAAACCCTGGAAAAACAATTGTAAGTGCATTTCATCTTGCTAATAAGACTGTCAAAAACACACTGAAAGTAGCTTTCTGTGGTAAAAATGTGCAACATGATTACAGTCCAACGTATCTTGGGGTGAAACTCAACTGCACCCTCTTCTTCCATGATCATCTTGAGAAGGTAGCTGCAAAGATACAAAGGAGAGCCAACATAATCCAGAAACCAGCAGGTACAACCTGGGGTGCATCAGCATCAGTGTTGCAAACATCTGCAATAGCACTTGTATATTCAGTAGCTGAATATTGTGCACCGGTATGGAGCAGATGCAGCCACACAGTAGCTGAATACAGTGATGTGATGCATCATGGGAACCCTTAAGTTGACCCCAACACCATGGCTACCTGTCTTGTCTAACATCGCTTCCTTGCCGATACGCTGAAGTGCTGCAATATTCTGCGAAGCTCAGGGAATCCAAGAAAACAGTTGTCTTCCTATTACATAAGAACATAAGTGATCTCTCTCCTGCCATCCATCTCCACCCTCTGACAAACAGAGGCTAGGAACACCATTCCTTACCCATGCTGGCTAATAGCCATTAACGGACTTAACCTCCATGAATTTATCCAGTTCTCTTTTAAACACTGTTATAGTCCTAGCCTTCATAACCTCCTCAGGCAAGGAGTTCCACAAGTTGACTGTGCACTGTGTGAAGAAGAACTTCCTTTTATTTGTTTATTCGCCAAGACCTTGACAATGCCCCCTCCTGCAATGTCTTAAGTCCCAGGGTCACCAAATGAAATTAATAGGCAGCAGGTTTAAAACAAATACAAGGAAGTTCTTCTTCACGCAGTGCACAGTCAACTTGTGGAACTCCTTATCTGAGGAGGTTGTGAAGGCTAGGACTATAACAGCGTTTAAAAGAGAACTGGATAAATTCATGGTGGTTAGGTCCATTAATGGCTATTAGCCAAGATGGGTAAGGAATGGTGTCCCTAGCCTCTGTTTGTCAGAGGATGGAGATGGATGGCAGGAGAGAGATCACTTGATCATTGCCTGTTAGGTTCACTCCCTCTGGGGCACCTGGCATTGGCCACTGTCGGTAGACAGGATACTGGGCTAGATGGACCTTTGGTCTGACCCGGTACGACCGTTCTTATGTCCTTATGTTCTTATGTTCTAAGCTTTTCTGGTAACATTCGTTTAGGCAATGATCAGAAGGAGGCTTGGAAAGCAGATTGGGCTAAACAAGACTTAAAAAATAAGCACATTATGCTAGATTCCACGCAGAAGGTTCCTGGGTTTGACCTTCAATGGTCATCAACTCTAAACCGAATTCGAACCAACCATGGTAGATGCAGATATCTAATGCACAAATGGAAAATCCAGGACTCCTCAGTGTGCGAGTTTGGATCCCCACGACAGACCATCAAACATATCACTACCTACTGCCCAATTTATAAATATGAAGGAGGCATCACTGCAATAAATTCTGCTACTCCTGACGTGGCCATTTGGCTCAATCAACTTCAGGTGAAATTGTAGTTGCTTCTCTACACTAGCCATGCGAAAGAAGAAGAAGGGGATGCCCCAAAGAAACATCTCACCAAGCATCCTCCAAGCCTTCAGGTTGACCCGGTGTACAATGGTGTGATTGCAGTGCATAGGAGTCAGTTACACTAGGAAATATGCAGACTAAAAACTGTTCTACAGATTCATCTAAAAATGCAAAAAAAAAAAAAAAGAAACTCTACTATTACTAGGCTTGGAAGAATTTGATTTTCATCAGTAAATGTCAGTAAACATCAATTTCACCATACACATACAAAAAAGACATTTCCATTGATGATAATCAAAATTTGCAGAAAGGGAAAGTAAGAAAAATGCGAGAACTTATTAGAGTTTGATTTAAGATATTTACTTTGTATATTTTGATGTGTGTTGTTGACAATTTGAGTCCCTGCTGTGCCTGATCCGGAGCAAGGATTTGAACCTGCATATCCCAGGCCCCTAGCTACTGGGTGGGTGTTTCTCTCTTTTTGTCTTGTTTTTTTCTGAAAAATTTCAAAATATCTCATTTTTATCCAGATGTGGAACAAAACCAAATTCTGGAACCTTAACTTTTTTTGCTAAGTGGAATTCTTGTTTTCCAGCCAGCCCTGATTACCGATCCATTAGCTCCTTTCCTGATCTCTGCACCATGAAAAACAAGCCTCAATTTTCCGTCCAATGTTTCCCTGATGATTGACATCTCAGACCCTCAGGTACTCACAGTGAAATGTCCAGTTGGTTGTGTGAAGTCATGGGTGTGATTCTGCCATCTCCCAATCAATTACAGTCAAGTTGTTAGAGCACAGATATAAACGATAAATGTTGCTTACAGATGTGTTGATTAAGGCATAAAATGAGAAGCAAAAGTGTTTAGGAAGAAAGAATATGTGTCTGATATACATGAAAATGCACATCCCTATTTCTCAACAATGAAACGCTGGACAGCTGAAGCCTATAATTTATATGTCTAATCTCAGTTTCATTTGCTTCACTGGCAGCTATATGGTAATAAATGGTGCATATAGACTCACTAATGGGATAAAGAGTACATTCCATGCCCACCTTCTCAGTAGCCACGCTGCGAGAAAAATAACAGCACAAGCATCTCTTCAATGATTGGTGCTCACACCACGGGCTCCCAAGAGGCTCCTTTCCCTGCCCCACCCTGCCAGGCTACTGGAATTGAACTGCCTTTCACTCTTCAAGCCAGGCACTGCTGTAGCATCGTCTGTTATTTTCACAGAGGGTGTGGAGCACCCAGAAAATACCTTGGAGGTCATTATTATTTCCAACATTTATCTGTGTGACCCAGACATGCCAGTCAGGATAGGCAGCCCGCTGTGCCAGAAGCCGTACAAACACACAGCAAGAGACAATCCCTGCCCTGAAGAGTTTGCAATAGATATGAAGAGAAAATGCATGGAGTAAGTGTAGCAGGTGGTGGAAGGGAGATGAGAGTCACAGTAATAGGAACTCAGAGACATTAAAGAGCCACATGCCGAGCCACTAACAGTTTATTGCAAACATTTCTGCAGAGGTGGGACTTGAGAATGGACATGAAGGGCACAGTAGTGGCTTAATGGATAGGTTTGAGGACAGCATTGCATACGGAAGGGGCAATATGGAAGACGGCACAGAGATGTTTGTGGGAGAAGTTCCTCAGCAGCCTATTCCTTGGTTGCTGGGGAGCCAGGGCTCCTAGACTACTCCAGACTAGCCCTGGGCCAGGGCGTCTGAGCTTCCAGGCTCTCGGCTCCTTGACAGTCCAGAAACTCTGGTTCCCACATTCCCTGAGCTGCCCAGTTCCCTACTTGGCTGCTGTGGCTCCTGGCTGCTCAAGGAGCCTTGGAAACAGTTTGAAAAAGGTCAAAACAAGCAGTAGACGAGTACAGAGAACCTCATGAATTCACAACAAGCTCGAAAATGTTCACAAAAACACATACACAGAAATCCTCGCCTCCAGAGATGGTCGGGAATTTTCTGATAAAATGTTGGTTTCAACGAATCTATTTGAAAAAAAAAAATGGAACAAAACTTTTGAAATTGTCAAAATGTCTTATTTCAACATGTTTTTGGATGAAAATTTCATTTTCTGGCTTGAAGTGCTTTTTTGTTTTGAAATTTTAATTTATAGGAAGAAAAGGTTAAAACTATTTTGAAAGGTCAAAATTGAAAAAAAACATTCAGATAAATGGAACCATTCTGGTAAGTGGAACCTTAATATAAAGTGCGATCATTCAGAGCATAATCCTGCACCATTCCAGCCAATGTGGACCTATGTGTTGACATATGTGAGAGTAGCATCAGGACCTAAGTGCCTAACTGTACACATGTATTATATCTATTCGTATTCAGCATGAAACTTCAGCGTGTGCTTAAGTTCTATCAAAATCAATGGGATTTAGGCATATGCCTAAATTTAAGCCAGTGTTTAATTGCTCTGCTGAACAGGTATGGGTTTAAGCTGCAGTTCAATCCAGCTGAGGTGGCATTCATGTTTTCAGGCAGAGGGAAGGAAGTAGAAAACTGGAGAAAAGTAGTGTCTGCATCATCAGTGGAGATTTTTGCCACAGTGATATGCAGTCTCAGGGTCTTGATGGGTTCATCACTTTTCCTAGAATCCCATTGATAGGAATAGACCACAGTTCTTCTGTCAACTATGGATGACAAGGTAGCTGTGAATATTCCTCTCAAAATGCAAACCTTGCAACAGACACACACAATGGGTGAGATGATCTCTTTTACTGGACCAACTTCTGTTAGTGGAAGAGAAGTTTTCGAGCTACACAAAGCTCTTCTTCAGGTAGCTCAAAAACTTGTCCCTCCTCCACCAACAAAAGTTGGTCTAATAAAATATGTTACCTCACTCACCTGGGGTCAACACAACTACAACACCACTGCAAAGAGTCTTGCATTGATATTAATTATAATTTATTTGTATTACTGTAGCACCTAAGAGTCCCAATCATGGACCAGGACTCAGCTGTGCCAGGTGCTGTATAAAAATAGAATAGAAAGTGCATTTGCTCTGCTTACAATATATGCTATCTCTAAAGTACACATGGCAGCTCCAACTGATGCAGAATACAACTACATTCCTTTTGGGTGGGTTGGGCTGACATGAGCATATTACAGCCATGCTCAAGTTGGTTCAGTGGGCCCCATTCTCATCTCAAGTTACATCAGAGTAAACCTGGAGTAATTCCTTCAAATTAGATTTGCAATGGTGTAGCTGAGCTCCGAACCTGGCCTTTCCTCTAGCTTCCGGGTGCAGCTGAAAGTGTTGGTTGTAACCTTTACAGCAGAGAATGATCTGGGAGCCAGTTATGAGAGGGATTGCCCTTGACACTACAGCACCTTGTGTGAAGATTAGCTGTGAGTCTCTTGACATCAGTTCCTGCAGCTAAACATGCTACAGAGATTGGCAGGAATTTCTCCATTGAGGGCCGCCATCTTTGGACTTTGCTTGTTTTAGTAGTAAAGAAATTAATACCTACTAAATAAATTAAAAGCCTAACACTTACAGCGTGCTTCACATTTTTCAGAGCACTCTAAACACATTAACTAATTAATTCTTCCTGTAACTACATTAACTAATTAATTCTTTCAGAAGCCAGGTGTAGCATACTTCACAGCATGATGTGCATTGAGCCATTTTTACTTAATAGATGGTTCTATGTTTGCTTATTATATCCTATTTGTTTACCTGATCCCCTTAAAAGGCAATAAAATAAATAATAAATATATACAGTGGTTTAGGGCCAGCATAGATTTTCTGTGGAATATTTACATCAATACCCTTGTGAAATAAAGTTAGATTCCTTCTTCAATTACACGCAATCCAGCAATTCAGCACATCCTAGCCTGCTCTCTCAGACAGTCAGGTCCAGCTCTAGGCAGGGCCGGCTCTAGGATTTTTGCCGCCCAAAGCAAAAACAATTTTGGCCGCCCCCCCCCCCGTTTTTTAATTACCCCACCCCCAGCCCCGCCTCAACTCCTCCCCTTCCCCAAATCCCCAGCCCTGCCTCCTCCCCCCAGGCTCTCAAGCCTAGGAGGGAGGAAGGGGGAGAAGCGGCGCCCGTGCCGCGGCCACTCGGAGTGGCCTAGAGCCGGCCCTGCAGACAGTGAAAGGACCAGTGGTATCACCCTTCTTTGAAAATGCTCAGGACAGAGCCACACTTCCAGCCACACTTCCAGTGACAGGCACATCTGACTGACATTTAACAAGAGGCTTAGGGGAAAGAAGGACTGGCTTGACAAAATGTCCTATTGAGATTAGGGCACTTCTACTGTGCAAAATCGTCACGGTTTTGAACATGAAGTTAGAAGCACTTCTGACTTCTAATACTGACACTACCATGTTTCTGTTTTCAGGCTTTGTGGTTCTAGATTATGAATGGATATATGAATTTTGCCTAATTAGGAACCCACCACCACTGCAGGGTATGCTTTTCACATCAGCATGCTAGTCTCCAGATGTGTTTTAGTCTTTTTAACCCACTCTGCCTAACACTAGCTGAGGGGCTGTTTTAGTGAAGTCCATGCTGGCCTCATTGGTTTCACACACAGGATATTGTAACGATCCGTGCAGGATACAAGCCAGGGAGAGTGTTTCTGACTATAGCCATACTAGGTGCAAACTCATATCGGATTTGACCATTGGAAACAAAAGGAGGCATGGCCCCAGGTTTTGATTGTTCATGTGACCACCACATTAATTCATCCTTCACAATGGGGAGTCCCATGGAGGGGCAGCTATGGGAAGGGGTGTCCTGGGCAGCCAGACTGCAGGGAGAAGGAGGAGGAGAAACAACCTTGAAGCTGGTGCCTGAAACTCAACACAGGTGGCCTCGTGACTGCAGCATGTTCTCAACATCTGTGGGCAAATCTCAGGGCTATCATAGAGAAAGTCTGTGAGGCAAACCATGCTGACTTCTGCCACCCAATTTCCTTTCCACAGGTTTTTCCATCAAATGGAGAGAGCTAGCTGGCCCAACATTATAATGTACTACCCGAGAGCTCATTATGCTCCTGCAGCCTGATCCTACTTCTATTGTAACCAGTTGCAAAACTCCCCTTGACTTCAGTGGTGCAGGACTGGGAGCCATGAGGGCCTAACCTTGCAACCCTTACTCATGCAAATGTAATAGGGTGTCCCTTGATGGGTTGTCAGCAGCAGGGATTGAACCTGCACCTGAAGATCTAAAATCCTGCACTTCTATTGCCTGAGCTACGAGACGCAGCTGTCAGAGCCTACAGCCAATGACACTCTTCAACCTCTATGTGGTCCAGCCACTAGAAGGGGACAGAGGGTCACACTGTGTTAGCATAAGGTACACAAGCAGAGGGTTAAGAACGTCAATGGGACATTTGGCTCAGAAAGGACAGGTGGAAGTTCACCCCATGCAGAGGGACTGCCTAGGTCTACGCAGGACAGAAGTGATGCACAGATCTTACACGGGCTCTCTGTACAGAGGCGAACTCATGCACACTTGTGTCCAGTATTTGGATTTGCATCAATGACTACGTTGGCTGCTCCAAGTCTGAAAATCTGGACGCTAATCATAGTGGCTGCTAAACACACTGTGGCTTCTTAATTATGTGCTTGACTTTCATTACTCAAACATAAAATGCAGCAAACTATAAATAACAATGTGCTCTGGTATCTAACTTACATTCATGTCATAACAAAGACAACAATGCAAAGCAATGAAACGTTAAAATCTTTCATGGGAAATGAGGATTTGGGTGTTGGAAATCACTTCATTGCAATGCACCAAGCATCTGGCCCAGACTGTCAGGGCAGTAACATAAGTGTGAGTATTTAATTAAAAACAACCTACCATATCATGGTTAGGGTAACACACACATATACATATACACACATATATATAATAGGGGTCAAAGTTTAAGTTATCCCTAGTGGAAATAAAGTGGGTTTGTTTCTATATCCAACATCTATTTAGACTTGCCACTTGAAGATCTTAAACGTTGAGCTTCTAAATATGGAAAGTTTGCTCAGCAAATCTGAAAACAGTTTTAAAGTCTTCACATTATAGTGCTGTCAAAAATCACTTAAAAAACTCATGTTCTAGCGAAATGTTCACAATCATCATCATTCAAATACGCACACAGCGCACAATGACAAAACAATCTGGGCAGCACCTGTGGGAAATGCAATCAAATGCGTGATTTACTGTGTTCGGATTTGTCTATCAATGAGACACAGTAGTAGTGATGTGAAAGAACCCTGAAAATGATGTTACTTAACAGCATGCCCTTAGAGACACAAAATCCCAGACTCAAAGTGCTTGCAAAGAAAGGGCTAGATTGCCCCTAGACCTTGCACATGGGTGAGTAGGGACAGGGAAACAGCAAGAGGGTCCTTCTTTCCTTGCCTCCTTCACTAGCAGAGCAAGGGCCATTAACAATTGCAGTTCCTAGCATGTGGCAGCCCAGTGTCTGTTTTTTCCCTCCAGTGCCCCTGGAACTCTGCTTGAAAATGTGCAACTTTGCACCGCCCCTAACTCAGACCATCTGGGCCTAAATACATTGCATAGACTCACTTCCTACAATGAACAACCAACTGATTTACAGAACTGTGTGGAGCTGTTACATACTTTAATTTATCTGGTACAGTTTAACATGGGCCACACCCAGAGCTCCTAATCCACCCCCTGATCATCCTCACTTTCAGACCTTATAACCAGTTCTGCTGAATCGAGACCAGAATGTATTCCTAGCTCAGGTCAGCTCACTAGATGTATGTTCTGGATGGTTCTTGGTGTTTTCCTAGTGATTGTGTCCTCTTTTTCCATTAACAGGTGCCCTTAGCGTGGCCTTTCTGATGTCTTTCCAATTGTCATGTTATTTTTAGCCTCTGGAATTTCCTTACAGGACAAACTCAAACAACAATTAGCTCTTTTCAATTGTTTCCTTCAAGCCATCTGCTTATTCCCTCATTCATCTTGCTGTCTCCAGGCTTAGCTCCAACCCTTGCAAGGCAAGCAGATGTTATCTTATTAAAATCCCAGGTACTACATCTATTCATTTCGCGGACCAGCTTGAATCTAAATTAGTAATACATTATAAAAAGATCTCAAGGACCTGGCAAATTGGTAGATATCATCATTTTGTCTTCTCCAACCAGCTGTTTCTCTTAACAACAACATACAGAATGCTTAATAAATGAAAAATGTATATACTGTAGATCCTTTAATAAAGACTGCAAAGCAAACTGGATTGTCCTTTACCTTAATCAGTTCATAGATGCTGCATAACTCACCTCCAAATTCCATAGAAAAGAGACAGCCCACGAAAGCAGCCCTATTATTACAGCATTACATCAACCTTTGAGACAACAGACTTTTAGGGAATGAGAAAAGGGCTAGATTGTCACAGTCCTTGCCCAGCAGCTCAGAGGAATCAGGGGCGTTAAAGCCCCACCCCTTAGCCTTGTGCTGGGCCCTACTCCTATTATGATATTCACTGTGGTAGAAGGCAGAACACAAGCTGCACACCTGATCCTGCCCACTGCTAGCAAGTGGGTGGGTAGGGATGGAGGGTGAGAAGAAGTGGGAGGAGCCCTGATGCTGCCCCGCAATTTGCTCGTCAGCTACATGTCGGGGAGTAAGTTGCTCCATGAAAAGGGGTGTAGTAACTTAGTCCCCTTCCCAGAGCAAAGAGGAGAACAAGGAAGGAATTGTGACTCTCTGGGTCTGCTCCCAGGGTGGTTCTGCTGTATGACTCCCCTTGGGGTAGAGCATAAAGCTACAGTCCAGCCCCGATAGATCTGGAGTTCATGAGGAATCAGTAGATTAGTTAATTAACTAAAGACAGGCCATGCTAATATTAATGTCCCACATCAATAACCACCACCAACATGGATGCATCCTGTAAAGTAGTTGCTGGAGTGCCCCAAGTGGGTTACAATAGAGCTTGGCAAGAAATAGCTTTCTTACCAAGCCACGAACATTTTTGAGCTATTGAGCTATTGAAACATTTTTCATCCTGAATTGAGACAAAAGTCAAAATCTAAAAAAAATTTAAACTGACACCCACCCCCCCCCAAAATTTGATTCGGGTCAATTGAAAAGTTACTTTTTGATCATTTAGAAACATTTCATTTCAATTTTGACCATTTTATTTTTTTTCACTATAACTAGCTTAAATTTCAAAATGAATCCTAGAATCCTAGACTATCAGGGTTGGAAGGCACCTCAGGAGGTCATCTAGTCCTAGCTCAAAGCAGGACCAATCCTCAACTAAATCATCCCAGACAGGGCTTTGTCAAGCCGGGCCTTAAAAACCTCTAAGGAAGGAGATTCCACCACCTCCCTAGGTAACCCATTCCTAGTGAAATAGTTTTTCCTAACATCCAACCTAGACCTCCCCCACTGCAACTTGAGACCATTGCTCCTTGTTCTGTCATCTCCTACCATTGAGAACAGTCTAGATCCATCTTCTTTGGAACCCCCTTTCAGGTAGTTGAAAGCAGCTATCAAATCCCCCCCATGCTTCTTTTCTGCAGACTAAACAATCCCAGTTCCCTCAGCCTCTCCTCATAAGTCATGTGCTCCAGCCCCCTAATCATTTTTGTTACCCTCCGCTGGACTCTTTTCAAATTTTCCACATACTTCTTGTAGTATGGGGCCCAAAACTGGACACAGTACTCGAGATGAGGCCTCAACAATGCCAAATAGAGGGGAATAATCATGTCCCTCTATCTTCTGGCAATGCTCCTACTTATACAGCCCAGAATGCTGTTAGCCTTATGGAGATGTACCTACCTCATAGAGCTGGAAGGGACATTGAGTCCAACCCCCTACCTTCACTAGCAGGACCAAGTACTGATTTTGCCCCAGATCCCCAAGTAGCCCGCTCAAGGATTGAATTCACAAGCCTGGGTTTAGCAGGCCAGTGCGCAAACCACTGAGCTATCCCTCCCCCCCACATTTAATGGTCACGGGCTGACCCCTTGTCTATCTAAAAAAAGAAAAGAAAAGAAAAAAACCCCTCGTCCAGCTGCGGCCCGTGCCCAGCCCCGCTTCGCACCCCAGCCCGACTGACCCAGTCCTTAGAGCCAATCCTTATCCCGAAGTTACGGATCTGGCTTGCTGACTTTCCTTACCTAGATTGTTCTAACATGCCAGAGGCTGTTCACCTTGGCAACAAGGGCACACTGTCGACTCATATCCAGCTTCTCGTCCACTGTAACCCCTAGGTCCTTTTCTGTGGAACTGCTGCCTCGCCATTCGGTCCCTAGTCTGTAGCAGTGCATGGGATTCTTCCTTCCTAAGTGCAGGACTCTGCATTTGTCCTTGTTGAACCTCATCAGATTTCTTTTGGCCCAATCCTCTAATTTGTCTAGGTCCCTCTGTATCCTATCCCTACCCTTCCAGGGACTGAGGTGCCTATAGTTCCCCGGATCCTCCTTCTTCCCTTTTTTAAAGATGGGCACTACATTAGCCTTTTTCCAGTTCTCCGGGACCTCCCCCGATCGCCATGAGTTTTCAAAGATAATGGCCAATGGCTCTGCAATCACATCCGCCAACTCCTTTAGCACCCTCGGATGCAGCGCATCCGGCCCCATGGGCTTGTGCTTGTCCAGCTTTTCTGAATAGTCCTGAACCACTTTTTTCTAAACAGAGGGCTTGTCACCTCCTCCCCATGCTGGGCTGCCCAGTGCAGTAGTCTGGGAGCTGACCTTGTTCGTGAAGACAGAGGCAAAAAAAGCATTGAGTACATTAGCTTTTTCCACATCCTCTGTCACTAGATTGCCTCCCACATTCAGCCCACACTTTCCCTGACCTTCTTGTTGCTATCATATGTGTAGAAACCCTTCTTGTAACTCTAAACAGCGCTTGCTAGTTGCAACTCCAATTGTGATTTGGCCTTCCTGAGTTCACTCCTGCATGCCTGAGCAATATTTTTATACTCCTCCCTGGTCATTTGTCCAATCTTCCACTTCTTGTAAGCTTCTTTTTTGTGTTTAAGATCAGCAAGGATTTCACTGTTAAACCAAGATGGTCACCTGCCATATTTACTATTCTTTCTACACATCAGGATGGTTTGTTCCTGCAACCTCAGTAAGGATTCTTTAAAATATAGCCAGCTCTCTTGGACTCCTTTCCCCTTCATGTTATTCTCCCAGGGGATCCTGCCCATCAGTTTCCTGAAAGAGTCAAAGTCTGCTTTTCTGAAGTCCATGGCCGTATTCTGCTGCTCTCCTTTCTTCCTTTTGTCAGGATCCTGAACTCGACCATCTCATGGTCACTGCCTCCCAGGTTCCCATCCACTTTTGCTGTTTGTGAGCAGCAGGTCAAGAAGAGCTGCATGAACCATCATTTCAAACCAGAAAACCATTTTTTTCCTTTAAAAAAGTCAAAACAAAACATTTCAACAACTTCAAAACTTTTTTTTTTGGAAAAAAAATTTTTGAGTTGAAAAAATTGTTATAACCAACCTTTGTCCACAAAACACCTTCAGTTTTGAGGAACTGGTATTCTCCAACAAAAAACAGTTTCATTGAAAAATTCCTGACCGTCTCTACTTTGCAATTGGCACACCCGTGTTGTGGCTTTAGAACCACTTAATGACAACATGCAAAGGGATTACAAAAATATTCTGAGTCTGGTCTGTACATTCACCAAAGAATGTCATGTGAGGTCTTAAATGAAAGCCAGGTCACACTGGTCATTGAGATCATGATGAAATGTGCATACAGATACTATGTAAGGAGTTACATATACATACTGGAAATATGTTCTTAAATGTTGTATCACTGCAGAGGTGGAGAAAGAGGTTTTCTGTCAGACAAAATATGTTTATTCAACTGTCTCTCTGATGTGGTTTAATTAAGGATTGTAAACTGACACAAAGAGATGTGAAGTCAACAGGGAAAACAAGCCATAGAGGGTTACATTGTCTCAGAGTACAAACAATAAAGGCAAAGATGACCCCCCCTTATCCTGCACCTAGGAAGTGAACAGGCAGTATATTTTCATTCATGAAAACAGGACCTCAGCCAGCCTTGGTTGAAGACGTTGCAGATACTACATGATGAGATAAGCTTCTTTAGACAAACGAGTAATTTGTTAAATTTAATCTAGTCTCCGGGAAGTGTTGTATGATTTTGTTTTATATGTAACCTTTTGTTTCCAATTTCCTTACTCACTATCACTGGAATCTTGAATCTTTGATAAGCTTATTGTTGTTTTTCACTAGAAATATATCTCAGAGCTGTGATATTAAGCAAGGTATGGATCCTGAGTTGAACCATACAAGCTGATACGTACAGAGTCCCTTTGGGGACAGCAGACCTGGTGAGCAGTCAGTGGAGAAGGGTCTGGACACTACAGGGGATGTTTCAAAGGAGCTCGGGGACTGGGGTGCACCTATAGTTAACCTTCAAGGCAAAGTAAGGGCTGGCCTAGCCCAGAGGAGAGTTCTTGGGTGGCTAACGGGCTGGAAATGGGAGAGAGCTGACGCCAGCTAAGCACAAGCTGGTCTCCCTCACACTGGAGGCAGGGGGGTAGCAAGCTGACTCACAGAACCCTCACACCTATGTCCCTTGGATTTTAAGTGAGTGAGCTTCTATTTGTTGTACAGTGAAGAGACCTGGTCTGAGATCCACGTTGTTTTAAAATTATTTTACAAGTTGATCTAGATTTAAAGAGTGACCCTCAGTCATACCATAACAGCATAATCCATTGCTCTAGCTATACCATGTCATTGTCTCTGTTGGAACAATCATACTATACACATTCTGGGGGGCTATATGATGCCAACTCTTTGCTACCAGTCAAGTAATTACAACCTCAATTTCAACTACCTCCTACTGAGATCTGGAAATAGTTTCAGGTTAGGCATTGCCGTAGGCACTGTTCTTGGGCCTTGTAACAATTTCTGCCATACCATGTGATCTAATGAGAAAGATCGTTTTGCTACATCCATATTTCCTCATTCATGCATCTTTCTAGTGTGTGTATGTCTGTGGGGAGGGGGAGGGGAGGAACCTGGATGATACGTTTGTTTTTGTAAGTTTGGCAATATGTGCAATTTATGGTTGCACTGGAGTTTTTTTGGGTGATTACTGGAAGGCTGCAGCCCCTTGCCTAGAAAGATCAGCAAAGGAAGAAGAAGTAAAACTAACTCAGTTTAAACAGGTGCATAGTTTTTATTGTACTTTGCCCTCTCTCAAGGGAGTGAGCATGGATCTTTAGGCTGGCATTGGAAATACGCAGAGTTGGGCAGATTGAAAATTTTCTAATACATCTTTTTTTTTTTTTTTCAGCAGAAAACTGGATTTTCAACAGGGTTTCTTTTGCAGGTAACATATGCCTTACTTGAACATTTTTTAATTTTATTTTTGTCAGAAAACCAAAATTCCCACTCTGAAAATTTTCAGCCAAAATCTGGACTTATTTTGGTTCTAGGCAGTATTTGGACCACACCAACATTTAAATGGGGGAAAACATTCTGAGCAGCACTAATGTTGAGGTTCTGGCCTTAACTTTTCTGAAAGACATTCTCTGGTGTAAGGGCCACCACTGCATCTCTTTTATTCCTTTGATTTCTTATTTTGTTTTGTTTTTTTCCTGGCAAGTCTTATCCCTTAGCACTTACACCATACAGGGCATTCATTTTGGTCCTAAATCCAGTAGTGAAATAACTCCTGGTAAGTCCAGTTCCTGCAGATGCTATTACTTTCTGAAACAGTTCTTGAGGCTGGCAATGCTGCTTTTTAAACCTTTGTGCCTTTGTAACATGAACCATGTGTAACTGGTGCTGAGCAGATCTGTAGGGGAACTCTAATGTGCTACAACAGGCCTCGCTGCACTGAATCAGGCTTCTTCAGGGAGATACCGTAGGCCTGGCCCGTACCTTCCTCATCCCTGGCAGTCTTCTCCCATAGCCAACCTTTCCCTCTAGGCCTCAGGAGAGGGGCAGAGAGATGCATGTCTCACCACAGCAGCCAGTGAGGAAACCTGACCCTGAGGATAGAGGCTGCAGGAGCTGCTGCAGCTATGAAGGGAGAATAGATTTGGGAAGGAAGAGAGCTGATGACTTGGCAAAGAGGGAACTGAGTGGTCAGAGCGCATGAGGGCATGGGGGGCAGCTGAGTGAATGAGTGTGTGTGCAGAGTGGTGCAGTGACTGAAGTGGGGGTGAGTGAGCTATTGGGGTGAGACGTGGGGGTGAGCGTATGGAATATACGTCCCCCACTGAGGGTGTATGTGTATCCAGCCTGGTATGTCTGAGTGAGAAATCATGTGTCTCTCATTTCAGGGGCAAGTAGGAGTGTGACTGATTGGCGCTAACCTGTCAAAATTTTACATTTGATACAGAGTAGAAGGGAGAATTTAAACAGAGGTGACTCCTGTCCCTTTAAACTCATATCAAGGCAGACAATAAGTTAGACCAGGTCTACACACTGAAGTTGCACTGGTTTAATTAAAACAAACATCCTGGTATACTTACTGACATAAGCTAAATAGATGTAAGCCTGTGGTAAATGGACATATATGCATCCAAACAACTATTTGCACTGATTTCATTAAATTGTATGTTAAACTGATTTTAGTTTAATCAGTGTCACTTTCGTGAAAGCCTCTGATTCAGGATGACACCTCCAGCTAGGAGGAGTTAACTTGTGAAAGCGTGGTCAGTAAGCTAGAATAAAAAGTTTTCTGTATAAAATGTATAGCATTTTTAAATATGGATGTGCTCCATATTTTCATTTAAAAACATTAGCACTAGAAATGCAATGTGAGGTAACAACCTTCCACTTTAGAGCATGGGGAACTACTCCAGACAACAGCAGATGGTAAATACAGATGTGGGAAGGGGACAATCTGAAAAGCCATGCCTGACCGATTTAGCGTGGATTGAGTCATGGGCAATGCACAGTGGTGATTGACTCACACTTTTCTGGAAGAGTCAGGGTAAAATATTCATCAAGAATGAGAGCAAGGATGAATTCTGACCTACCTATGCAATAGCCACTGCATGTTTAGAACAGTCAAGGCAAGCTGTGACAGAAGAGCAAAGAATAGCCTTCATGGTTACAATTTGTATTTTAAAACATTTTGAAGGAACATTGTCAAGGCTGATATGAAAGAATTTACCCTTTGAAAATATATGGATGGTACAACAGATACACACACACACAGTATATATATATATATATCATGCAATTGTGTTACTGCATTAAAGTAAAAGTTAAAGAGCACAAAAATGCAGGTAATGAAAATTGTCAGGTTAACTTGGGGAAGTTTGAGGTATATATTTGACAACATGAACAGCACTGCTTGATGCTAGCCATTAACTAAGGCAGGAACAGGAAATACTACATACGGGTGAGACTGTGGGTCATCCCATGTGCCCATGCTGTGTCCTGAGGCGCCTTAAAGACCCTCCTTGCACCCCTGTCTGGGTTGCAGACATCACTGCGGACTGTGCAGCAGGGAGAGCAGCCTCTGCAGGGCCATATTCTCCCTCTGATGCAGGTGGATGGCAAGTGGGTGGCACAAGGAAAAGGGAGTAGATGGAGCCACCCCTCAGAATGGCAGCTGGCCAGTGCACATGAGCTGGTGTGGAGGAGGAAGGATGCAAATGCAGATAGGAGACTGGCATTGAAAATGTTCTCTGCCAAAGGTAAAGGACTGGCACAGATTCCTCCCCCTGTGACGGGATGTACCAAACCTGCACTGGGCCAACGGGGCCTGACCAATCACCATGGGCCCAGGAGACCACACCCTGCATGCTCCAGGGGGAAGGGACAGATAAAAGGAGGCATCCCAGCACAGTTTGGGCTGGCTGAGGAGAAGGAAGGATGTGTGCTGCAGGCTCCCGCAGAGGTGGGAACCGCGGACCCAGATTATGCTGCGGACAACCAGCTGACCGTGGAGACTGACAGACACTGAACCTCTACCAGCTGAGGAGGTGCCTAAGATGCGCCTTGCAGTAGGAAGTGACCCAGGGAAAGTATTAGAAGTCGATGCTTGAACCCTTAACTGGGAATTTCCCAGCTTCATAGCGCCCTGGGTTGGAACCCAGTGCAGTAGGGTGGGCCCGGGTTCCCCTACTCCCCCCCCACACACTTGCCACTCTGTGTGGTTATTGGGGCCTACAGCCCTAGACTGATTGTTTGCCCTGCCTCATCCAGGGGCTACAGACTGACTGTTTGCTCTTCCCCTCACTGCTAGTGCCTGCCCCAGCCAGGCGGTCCAAGGGTCATAGACTGTTTGCTTTGCTTTTCCCTGCTCAGGGGCTACAGACTGACTGTTTCCCTGCTCTGCCTAAAGGGTTAGAGCCCCCTAAGTGCTATTGTTCGCCCTAGCCAAGAGGCTCAGCAAACTAGACACTGAGCGCTGGCTCTGCCCTGCCCCAGGGGCTGCTGGCTGGTTGTTGGCTTCACCCTGCCCAGAGGGTCAAAGCCCCAACTGGGATGGTTTGCCCCAGGCAGGCGGCTCAGGAGTCACAGACAGAGTGTTTACTGGGCCCCACCAGGAGCCCCGAGTCCCCCTAACTGCAATTGCCTGATCCAACGGGGACTCCAGACGATTGTGTGACTGGGTGTACCAATCCCAGACTGGACCAATGTGGGAGGCCCTGCTTCACACGCAGGGTCCCCCATGATTCCCCCCCATACACACACACACACACACACAACAAGTGGGGAACCAGGGAGTGAATTGTGAATTATCATCCCTAGGACAATGCATCCCGGCAAGGGATTTTTTTTTGTTTCAGAAGCACACTCCAGTGGCTTCTACCACACCAGGCATAATCTGGCCCAGGGTCTCTGCCATCCTTGGTCTGTACCACACACAGCTTTGGAGTTGTAGTCTGGGTAATGATCTTGGGGTTCATTAGACGACAAACCAGTGAATGAGAAAGGAATCAGACCTTCATTAAACAAAACTAGAGAGCATCCTTGGTGAACTGCTCTACACAGCTCCGCTTTGTTCTGCAACCCGCTGCTTCCAGGGCATGTCTCTAAACTTCACTATTCATAGTACTGTCCCTTAGTATAATCTTTCCAAACATATCGCTACATCTTCCCGCCTAAAAAAAAACAATTATAGATATAAATTATCAAACAACATATACACCAAATTTTCAACCCAAATAGTAAATTTCCATAAACTACAATTTGTATACCCAATGTGTCAACTACCTAGAGAGCACAGGTTACCAGCATATCGCTCTGGAGTGAGTCTTTAGCACCCACTTTCCTCCAATACCCTGTCTTCAGGCAGGTTAGCAAGGCTCCGAGGATATGTCCACAATGCAATTAAAAACACATGGCTGCAGCCCAAGCTCTGGGACCCAGAGTCCTAGAACCTAAGTCCGAACATTCACACCGCAATTAAGCAGCCCTGCAAGTCCGAATCAGCTGGCACGGAGCAGCGTTGCATTTTCAATTACCAGGTAGACATATCCTGTGAGATTTTCAGGACGTTTGATCTCCCTCTCTGATTTTCTCAGTATCAGCCTTTCATTAGAGTCTGAGCTGCTCTGGTTGCTTGCCAGTTTCTCCTTTGTCCATTGATGATAAACAATCAGTCGCTTAATAAATGCCAGAGTCCACATTTACTGTCAGTGTTTTGGAACTTTCTGGGATTACTCCTAGATCCCTTCAGTTACATCAAAATATGTCCCCTCACTCGGTCGGGGCTACACAAGACCTTGGATGCAGCTGTTCTTTAACGCTACCCCTAAAATCTGTGTTGGAAAATGGCAGGCCATTATCATTGAAGACTTCATCTGGAATTCCATGTCTAGAAAATATTCCCTTCATGCCAGTTAACACTAAATTACTACTTGTACTAGGTAGTGTGAAAATTTCTGGATACAGAGAATAATAATGTGTGGCTATTACATAATCCACTGATTGGCAGGTAAATGAGTCAGTGCCTAACTTCTTATAAGGCTTTTGTGGAACTGGGTGAGGTCTCAGCAGCTCTGCCTGTTGACATGGCTTTTATTTTAAGTATGAAAAGCAGTTCCCTACCACATTAGTAATGTCATGATTGATCCACGGCCAACACATCACCTCTTGTGCTCATTGTTTGCACTTCTCAATTCCTAAATGACCCTCATGGATCTTCTGTAGCATTTCTTTCCGGAGGCTCATTGGTATTACAAACTATTAGTCCTTGGAAATCACCCTATCTAATCTACTCAATTCATGTTTGCAGTTCCAATCGTCTCTTATACTTGGACAGCAACTGCTTATTTCCTCAGGCCACCCTAGTTATTACTTCTTAAGGATCCCCAATGATTGGTCTTTGTCTGTTTCCCCTCATATACGTGACAGTTTTCTTGTTAGCTACGGGAATTGACTTTACAATCAGATCTACATAGGTTTGTATGTCTGTCTCTGAGGTTTTGGTTTCGTAGTGAGAATCACCACCCCGGAAAATTGCATCAGCAGTAAACATGATGTAACCCTTCTGCCAATGTGTCAGCAGTAATAAGGGCCAAGTCCTTCAAGTTTCAGATTTTTCTTCAAGTTTGGTTCAAGCCCCAACACTATAATCGCTCTGGGTGCCTTTGCCAGGCAAATCTGTACCCACTCGCAAGCAGAGAGATTTAAATGAACTTGTTGGGGGGGGGGGGGGGAGGGAGAGAACAGGGAAAAAACAAGTTAAACTGGGACAAATATTTACAATTTAACTCCTTCCACCACCAGTATCCTCACGGTGCATAGACCACAGTCCCAAACAATTGGACCCTGAATGGCTGAAGCAGTTTGTTCTGTCTCCCAGCCTCAGTTTGTGGTTCCTGGAGTCCAGGAAAATCAGAGTCCCTGTTTCATAGGCGGCCCTCGGGCTCTCCTGCCTGTCCTGCTATAGTGATTTCAGCAGCCAGGACAAGGAGGCCTCACTTCAGTTGCTAGCTGATGTAGATGGCTTCTATGAATTCCTCTGCTCTCACTGCAGTGCCCGCAGCTGCTCTCACCCTTCTGCTCTCCTGCTGGAAGTTGTGGCCTGTGGGTGAATCCATCTGCTGGTTTGCTCTGCATGCTGCTCAGGTGACCAGAACTTCTACTTGCCACGGGCTAGACAACCGGAATCTTTGGTGAGGGCTGCTCACATAAGACAATTATAGCTCTTAGCTCAGCTCTCTCAGAGCCAAGGGGATCAGTGGTTTCAGGAGCCCCTCAGATCCCATAGCAGCCAGACCATTATTCCTTGCAACAAGCCAGAAAAAGTTCTCTTTCTCCCCTTGCCCCTTAGCGCTCTCCAGGCCCTATCACCCCACCTGGGCAAAGATCAGTTTTCATCAGGGTGACTCCATACCCAATCATTGTCCAGGCTTTGCCCAGGCAGGTTCCCAACAGGGCATTCTCAAAAACATGGGCCCCAAGAATGTCACTTAGTCAAATTACTCACCAATTTCCCCAAACTACCTGCAGTTAATATGCAAATGAGGTCCCGCCTCACTCAGTCGACTCTCCTTGCTCTCCAATAGATAACAGCAGAGCACACAGATGATATTGAAATGAGTTGCCGCCTCACTCAGACAACTCCCCTTACTCTTCATCAGATCTCCTCAGAGAGCTCACTCAGGTATGATCTACACTACAGACCTTTATCGGTATAACTACACCCCTGAGCGACGTAGTTATACTGGCCTATCCCCCCACCCCCGCGTAGACAGCTCTATCTTGGCAGGAGAGCTTCTCCCGCTGACATATCTACTACCTCTCAGGGAGTTGAATGAATGATGCTGATGAGAGAGAGCTCGCCTATCAGCATAGAACATCTTCAGTAAAGTGCTGGAGTGGCGCAGCTGTGCTGAGGCAGCATTTTAAGTGTAGACAGGCACTCAGTTACCCCCCTTTGCTTGTAGGCTTTAGGGCACAGGGCTTACAATGAATTTACTGGGTATGTAGGGGTCACAACCAAATCATACTTTTGCAGCTTTATCTTAAGACTTTGAATCCTTAAGGTACAATCATTTAGTGGTTTGCCAAATAATGCTATCAAGGGCTGGCGGTTCTTTTCAGCATCCACTGTCTGGCCGTAAATATATTGACTGAATTGCTCACAGGCATATAATATTCCTAAAAGCTCCTTCTCAATCTGCACATATCAGGTTTCTGCATCAGTCCGTGATTTGGATGCATATGCCACTGATTGTCAACAATGGTGGCTCTGTATATTCACTGCACCTAATCCAGACTGTGAAGCAAATTGTAATAGGATTGCTTGGTACGTAGAACTTCAACACAGGCTCTTGCGTCAGTTTTCGTTTCAAATCTTTCCATGATTCCTCCTGTCCTGCACCCTGTTAGGATATAGATATTCAGGCCTGTCTGTAAAGGCCTAGACTCTAAGAATGTAGGTATATGTTTATTATTTAGCTAGTTATAGAGGTATAAAAGACAGAATTTGTGTAAGGGCCTTTTCTCACTGTGACAGTCTGAGGCCCTGTTCTTAGGCTGAGGCCTTTGGCCAAGCAGCAGAGGCAGCGATAAACTGGGAAGCGAACAGTCACATCCTCACATCCCAAACCAGTCACATTGAAATAAGGCAATCTGGGGTGTTAGGAAGGTAATCTGATCTATCACCTCCAGAGAAAGGGAAGAGCCTAGAAGATGTAAAAGAAAATTTAGTTTAATAGTTTTCTGTCTGGTAAGAACTCACTTATCAATAGACACATCTGGAAAACCCTTATGTCTTTATAGATGTAGTTGTAAAATCCTCACTTCTGTATTGTTTTGTTCATTATAGTTCTCACTTTGCTTTGTTTATTTGCATGCTCTCTGTCTGGTTCTGTGATTGTTTCTGTCTGCTGTATAATTAATTTAGCTACTCATGTTACAATATGTTAGGATTGGTTAGGTAAATTTCAGAAAAATAATTGGTTAAGGTATAGCTGAGAATATTACTATATAAATTAGGGGCAAACAGGAAGTAAGTTGGGATTCGAAAATAAGGAAAAAGGAACTTGGGTTTAAACTTGCTGAAAGTTCACCCCAATAAAGATTGAATTGTTTGCACCTTCGAACTTCGGGTATTGTTGCTCTCTGTTCATGCAAGAAGGACCAGGGAAGTGGGAGAGTAAAGAAATAAGCTCGCTAACTTCTTGGTGCCATGACTCGGATGCATCACATCGGATAGGTGAGTGGCAGCCAGTAAGTCTCCTCCCCAACAGTCCGCGCAGCTGCTTGGAGGGGGTATGGCGAACTCTCGTGATGGTAGTTGCAGGTTCTGGCAAACTGGGGTAACAGATTTTGTAAACAAATGGATAAGGAAGAATCAGGGCCCATACCAGGTGCAGGGGTCCACCTGGGATGAGATTGAGAAGGAGATGGGAGAAGTTTTGGGAGACCCCAAGGGAAAGGAGTGTAGGAAAAGGGAATGGTATTACAAGGTTTGTGTGCTGGGATGGCATACTGGGTAAAAAGGAAAGCCGATTTCCTCCAAAACATTAAGGATTTGGAGGGGATAACACACCCCAGTACCATTCATTTTTATTTTCTAGGACTATCCTCAAAACCACTGCTTTTGTAGATAGATTAGGTATGAATTTTCTGAGATAATTCACCATTCCCAGAAGCCATTGGGCATCTTTGTTTGACTGGGAACATGGCATCATTTCAATGGCTGAAACCTTCCTCTTATCAGGTCTTACACCTTCATTGGATATACTAGCTCCACAAAAGTCAGTTCTGTAATCCCTAAAACACATTTCTCCTTATTTAGTTTCAAATTTCCAGCTGTAGTTGCACCGAAGATTTTCCACAGTACACTCATGCTCCTCTTTAGTTGAGGCCCAGATGATGGTATCTTAGCATATGTGGTAGGTGGCCATCATTTTTCTCCACAATTACTAGGGAGCGCACACATTCCACTGGCTCCTCAATGTATTGTATTACTTGCATTGCTTCCATCCTTGAGAGCTCAGCCTTGAGTTTATCACAGAGTGCAAATGATACTTTTTTACACGGATGGACAACTGAAGGGATATGCTTGTTTACCTGGATTGTATGTTCACCCTGCAAGCAACGTAACTCTTGAAAAAGATTATGATATTCCCAGATGAGTGCCTTATGGCCAGTATGATCTTGTAATAAGAGCATCCATTTTACCAGACTGAGTTTTTCACAGGCGGCCATGTCTAAAATCGGAGTCACCTCCTTTGGTACTATAGTGAATGGGAATTTGTATGTGGTCTTTTTATATTTGATGCTAGCAATCCATCTCCCCTTCACTGGTATATTTGTCCCACAATAACCAGTTAATTTTATTTTTGTTGGCCCCAGTTTTGGTCTTATTTTCAGTCTCTCATAATCTTGGTCAGAATATTAACCTGAGCTCCTGTGTCCAGTTTGAATGGAATAATTGTTTCGTTCACCTTCAGCATCAGTAACCAGAGTCCCTCTCATCAGTTTTGCTCAATCCCAGCACATCTATTTAAAATTCCTCAACCAGGGCAGCTTCAGCTGCAGGAACTTGGCTTTTCTGAATTTGGGATCTGCAGCATTTTGCAAACTGATTATTTTCCCCACACTTATGACAGAGTTTCCCAAAGGCAAAATACTGTTTGGGGTCATAGAATATCAGGGTTGGAAGGGAATCTAAGTCCACCCCCCTGCTCAAAGCAGGACTGATCCCCAGATGGATTTTTACCCCAGATCTCTAAATGGCCCCCTCAGGGATTGAACTCACAAGTCTGGGTTTAGAAGGCCAATGCTCAAACCACTGAGCTATCCTTCCCCTCCAAATGAAAGCTTTCCCTGACTGTCATGCTGAGATCCACACTTTCCACATAACTGTCTCTCCCCACTAGTAGTTGCTTCCATAACAGGTGGTTCCACTTTTTGATTTGACCTTTTCTGGCTATATCCTTTTGTACTCAGTACATGGATAACCGCTTCTGGTGAATTCAGCTCTTTGACTTGTGCTTTCATATTTTCTGCTGCCCTGAATATCTGGAAAACCTTTTCTAAAGTTAACTCTCCTTCATGGAACAGTCACTCTCAACACATTGCCTTTAATGCCATAACAATTCTATTGCTGACCAGAGACTCTATCAGCTCACAAAAATCACAAGTGTTACCGAGTATCCTTAATTGTGTGACGTAATGCTCTATGGTATCATTAGTTTTTTGCATGCAGAATAAAAAGTGTGTCTCTCTCAAAGATCTTTTGGCATGCAATGTTCCTCAAATTTAGTCAGTATTTTACTTAACTTCATGCTTTCACCTTCTTCAAACGTGAAGTTGTTATACATATCCAATGCTTCCTCCCCAGCAACATGCAAAAAGATTGATGATTTCACTTTATCATTTTTCTCCTCTGCCCCTGTGGCCACTAAATACAATTCAGTTCTTTGTCGGAATTTTTTCCCAGTTCTCTGCGATAGCTTGACAATTGCAGATTGGATGGACTTCGCAAGACATCCATTTTTGGCTTTTTTCCGTTCCGAAGCTTGTCAAGCTACTATTGTGCTGATAAACTATATACAAAAGACTTTGTTCTTCTTTGTTTGCTGATCCATATGTTCCCCCGTCCTCTGTTTTTATTTTCAAACTCAGGAGTTAACCTCAACATTACTGCAGTATCTTTTGCATACAGAGTTCATTGAACAACAAATCAGTGAATGAAAAAGGAATTAGACCTTTATTTAAAAAAATAGAGAGCATTTCTGGTGAATGGCTGTACACAGATAACCTTTGCTCTCCAACCCACTGCTTCCAGGGCATGTCTCAAAATTCCTACATTCATAATACTGTCCCTTATGAGGGAGCCTCTCTAAATTATAATCTTTCACAATCATATCTCTACAGTCTGTAGAGGTAAAACTGTGCCCGGCCTGGGAGACAGCATCACACTACATAGCAACCTGGCTCTGGATTAGGCATGGACAGTGCTGACCCAGACTCAGGGACTCAGATCCTGAATCCAAAAATGTGTCCCCATCCTGGGTGGCTCAGGCTGCCCTGACGGACATCTGAGGTGTCTGGCTTTTTTCTTATAGCTTTGGCAACCCTTATATAGCTTGTTATGCCAATTGACTGAATGGACTTGTAGTTACTCTTTGCTTGCAGGTACCCTTGTTGTTATTAGGTTATCAGACAGATCCTTTAATGACAGGACAATGAAAGACTGACCCATACATATCAGACATGCCAAACCCGCAAAAAAAATGCAGAAATTGGGCTTGTTTTTGGCTTAACTGGCTTCGAGTTGCTTGTTGGCTAGTTTTTGGCTTGTAGCTTGTTGCTTGTTTGGCTTGTAGCTTGTTGCTTCTTTTTTTCCCATTGGCTCCCGGCAAGCAGGGGCAAGGGGGAGGGGAGAGAGTCAGGGGTGCACAGTGGGCCCACCACAGTCCCAGACTGCACGCCGGGGGGATCTAGTCACATCGAGTGTTGGGGTTTTTAGGGATTGGCTTGCTTTGGCCTTGTTTTAAAATGGGGATTAACTTGATTTTTGGCTTATTGTGAAAGTCGGGGTGCTTATTTACCACGTGAAAGTTGACAACTGTGACACATATAGCATTCGCAGCTCTCAGTGCTAACTGTTCGGTTACCATTGCACATTGGTAGGCATAGCACAAACTTTCCAGTGTGCTAGATGAACCACTGCCATTATGGAGATTAAAAGGGGATCATACAGTCTCTTAATTTTTTATCGGTGCTCCCTCAATGCTAGTGTCTCCTGTTTCCCCTCTCCTGTGGGATTAATGGAACAACCTTCCCACTGTTACTCAGAAAAGAACAGTTCCTTTGAAAGTAGTGCTGTTCTGAATGCTGTCCACGTCATTACCCTTTGAAAAAAATCCTGAATAGGGAAGGTAATTGTCTGCTGGTTTTTTAATTATTTTGTTTTTATAAGTATGTGGAGCAAATAGGTTTTAGGGCACTGTTCAGCTCCATCCTGAGATCTCCCCTAACAAATGTGTGTCACTCACAAGAGCAGCAGATGACGACTTCTTGATTTCAATTGCCATTTCAGAGGGCCTATGTGACCTATGGCCTTATTACACTCATGTCTGGTGAGATGGGAAACAGTAATTATGGTGTAATAAAGCACATGAGGACTCTATTTAAATGTCAGAATTTGCATTTAAATGGAAGTTTCAAAATGACAACATGTAAGAACTTGATAGATGCAATATTTGGTATACAGCCTGAGTTGGCAATCAGAAACTGCACTTAATGGTATGGCATAAGTGTTTCTTTTATCCATAGGTGGGTGACACATTGGCTCATGAAAAAATTAAGGCTCAATTTTAGGTCACAGAACTAGCTAGACCCTGAATTTTTAAGGGCTTGGCAGCATTTTGACCCATTGCACAGTTAGCATGAGAAAGAAATTGTCTAAGCACTCTACAGATATCATGAATGATGATTTGATTGGCTGGGCAGATTTGTACTTGACTATTGTCTATGTTTTTGGCACCAAAACTGAGACCTATTTTAATTGAAGAGAAGTTGATCATTTTGCAATAGGGAATACAATGCAATAAAAAGGACAGTTTAAACACACACATACAGACACACACACACACAAGGCTAGACAATATTGTCCTTTTAGTAAATATGTGGGTCTTTTACTTCAAAAAGGAAATGTTAACTTCCAAAAACTAAAACTAAAGCCCAAAATAATAACAAATAGAGATCTGATTGGCTAAGATGTTTGGCCCAGTTTTAACCAAACATCCTGAGTTGGAAAGAATCACAGCAAAATATTATCATGCATACATTAGGCTTTGAGGAGAATATGAAATCCCATGAAAAGTATAGACTGGGAAACTGAGCGGAGAACGTGCAATGTGAAAAATAACAACGAGGGCTTCAATCGTCTCTCACTTGCACTGGTGTAAATTGGGAGTTAGAGCTGTGTAAAATTTGTGTAACTAAACACATTCAGGCCCAGAGAAAGAAAGTAGAGCAGAGGAGAGAGAGAGAGAGAGATTCTAATAAAAAACAGTATAGGATATATACTGCACACAAGCCCTCTACTTGTCCCAGGCAATCTTTTAAGGAGTTTTTTTCTGTCTCTAGATCACAGCACAATCTTCTTTGTCTAGAAGTTGCACCAGTATAAAACTGGTATGAAAGGAAAAATCATACCGCATGTGGTTAAATAATAGGGGAAAACATGTTTGCATATTGGACTAGTTTTTCAAACTCTGAAAACCACAAAAAAATAGATTGTAAAGAAATGTTCATGGTTCACCCAACCCTGAACCAAATAAATGAGGGAAGCAGGCAATATGCTTAACAACACAGGCAGAAAACAATCACAATGGCTTACAAACCTATTTGAAATAGCCCATTTCTAGAGGTTATTGAGTCATCTGGAGATGTTACTTGCAGACAATTACAAATACCCTCTTTTAGCCAATTCCTTATCTCTTCAGATAACCTTTCAGAATTCAGGCTACCTGTCCAACAATTATGTCAACAGCCATCGGTCAATCAGTGCATCCTGTCAAAATGCATTACTTTGTTGTGCATCAAATCACATTACGTGATGCTGTTCTTCTTTTGCAGAAACATTAATGTCGGGGATAATGCAGCTTCATGTTGTTTTTAAAATTTACATATTAAAAAAGAAACAACTACTTTTAATTTGCAGTGTTAAAGAGACACTGACAAAGTTTGTAGGCGTAAAGTGTTATATATCAGAGAGTGGGGGGAAATTTGAAACCGCCACCATCCATTATATTTACAAATGGAGTATTTTTTTCCCATGTCATGCAAAACTAAATGCAAAGGGGAAAGATGTATGCTTTCCAGTTTAGGGGAGTAGAACGTACACGTTAGCACTCCACAAACTACACTCCCTAGCTCATGTACAGGGATGGTTCAGGGTGTTCTCTTCAAAAGTGGTGCATGGCACTGACAACGGGAAGGGACTGGAGGGATACTGCAGTAAAATGTTCCCCGGTTTGGGAGTTCTCATGAGAAGCAGCCGTTACCCTCACACAAGGAAGTGGGTCTGGTAATTCATCTACCAGAATTACTCCAACAAAATATCTAATGGCTACAGGAATAAGAAAACACTGGGCCAGTGACCCTATTCATAGAATCATAGAATATCAGGGTTGGAAGGGACCTCAGGAGGTCATCTAGTCCAACCCCCTGCTCAAAGCAGGACCAATACCCAACTAAATCATCCCAGCCAGGGCTTTGTCAAACCTCACCTTAAAAACCTCTAAGGAAGGAGATTCCACCACCTCCCTAGGTAACCCATTTCAGTGCTTCACCACCCTCCTAGTGAAAAAGTTTTTCCTAATATCCAACTTAAACCTCTCCCACTGTAACTTGAGACCATTACTCCTTGTGCTGTCATCTGCTACCACTGAGAACAGTCGATCCATACTCTTTGGAACCCCCTTTCAGGTAGTTGAAAGCAGCTATCAAATCCTTTCTCATTCTTCTCTTCTGCAGACTAAACAATCCCAGTTCCCTCAGCCTCTCTTCATAAGTCATGTGTCCCAGCCCCCTAATCATTTTTGTTGCCCTCAGCTGGACTCTTTCCAATTTTTCCACATCCTTCTTGTAGTATGGGGCCCAAAACTGGACACAGTACTCCAGATGAGGCCTCACCAATGTCAAATAGAGGGGAATGATGACATCCCTCGATCTGCTGGCAATGCCCCTACTTATACAGCCCAAAATGCCATTAGCCTTCTTGGCAACAAGGGCACACTGTTGACTCATATCCAGCTTCTTGTCCACTGTAACCCCTAGGTCCTTTTCTGCAGAACTACTGCCTAGCCATTCGGTCCCTAGTCTGTAGCAGTACATGGGATTCTTCCGTCCTAAGTGCAGGACTCTGCACTTGTCCTTGTTGAACCTCATCAGGTTTCTTTTGGCCCAATCCTCTAATTTGTCTAGGTCCCTCTGTATCCTATCCCTACCCTCCAGCGTATCTACCACGCCTCCCAGTTTAGTGTCATCGGCAAACTTGCTGAGAGTGCAGTCCACACCATCCTCCAGATCATTAATGAAGATATTGAACAAAACCAGCCCCAGGACTGACCCTTGGGGCACTATTGCTTCATTGCAGCTTATTTTCTAATATAACTGCTGGGGCAATGAAAGTTCATATATGCCAGAGGGAGGGTATATCATGTTTAACACAGAACAGAGTCATTATTATTCATAAAATTATAAGTGGGAACTGTAAATTAAATGCAGCACAGTGATTGGAATCATTCTTTTGGGGGAGTTGTTCGAGAATATTTACTGGAGTAAAGAAATGTTAGTTACTTCTATTAAGTAAAAATGGACCATTTCAACACAGCGTGATAAGGACAAGCCATGAGAAAATCTCTCAAGGGTTTGGGTCAGGGTCCTATACAGTAAAACAACCAAAAACATTTAACCTTAACTGTATTAACGTTATCAGCAGCTCTCCTATGCTTTGGCGGATTTGTTTTCCTAAGCTCCACACTGAGTATTTTCCCTAGTCTGAGAGCTCATTCCTAGTCTGAAAATGTTTTCTTTGACAAGATTTGGATCCCTCCAAGAGATTAGAGTGATTTAAGTTAAAAGAGACCAGTGCTCTACTTTCCTTCAGATAGAGAGATGCAAATGCAAAAGGGCTTTAAAGGTCTTTGTCCAAATCAGCTTCCCCCCCCTCACCTGTTCTAGGAGAATCAGTCATGTCATAGCAAATCCCACTTCCATTAACCTTTCGAGTACTGCTGACATTCTTGTACAGTAGGTCCCCAGCACCATATGTCAAGAACCGTCTGACATATCCTTTAAAAGTCTCCCTTGCTATAGCTCGACTATTGCAGTTAGTTTGCAGGTCAGGTGATTTGAGAATATTAAACTGAAGGCCAATTTAGAGCTTCAAAATTAATTCCCAGCCTGAAATGATTGCTTTCTGTCTTGCTAACCCTGTTCAGTTCTCAGTGGTTAAAGGTTCAAGAGTGAAAGTATTTTTGAAAGCTAATAATGATGTAAAAGTGAAGCAAGTTCTGGGAAATTAGCTATAGTAAGTATGTACAATAATGGAGGATGGGGAGGAAGGATAATCCTTTGCCTTTCTTGTTTATTTAGCTGCTACAGTATTTATAAAGGTAACTGTTGGAGCACAGCAGTCTTCCAGGATACTGTTAGTATAAATACATGATTAATATATCGATATCAGATTGTATCATTACTTTATATTGACATTATTAATCATTTGTTTATTTTCGGTAGTAGCCACACTTAAAGATAGTCCCGCCTCCAAAGAACTCACCAGCTAAAGAAAATGCCTTAGCCAATCTACAGCAAGAGCTAAGAGAGGGATTTTTCTAATGCACCTTTCGGTGCCTCTACACACCCCATGGCAGCAAACTTCAGAGCCCGGGTCAATAGACTCGGGCTTATGGGGTCCCATAACAGCACTGGAAATAGCTGTGTAGATGTTCAGGGTTTGGCTGGAGCTCGGCCACTGAAGCCCACCCCCTTCCCTACTCTTCCGAGCTCGAACTCCAGCCCCAGCGGCATTGTCTACACTGCCATTTTTAGCTCCATAGCGCAAGCTCCACGAGCCCAAGTCTGTTGACTTGGGTTCTGAGACTCGCTGATGCTGGCTGCCGCTTGCTGTGCAGATGTACCTTTTGTGACCTAAGTGCACAAATCCCATTGAAAGTAATGGGGGCTTGTGCTTCCACATCACTTAAAGCCAGACTTTGGGGAATTAGGCACCTTGGTTTGCAACACCCCCCCCCCCGCCCCCAAGGTGCTTATATGCATCTTTAGTTGCCAAAATACCATTACAAATCTAGCCCTTAGCACTTTTGAAAATCTGATCCTAAATTCATTGCTAAGTTTAAACCTGAAGGACAGCTTCTGAGATAAATAATGGGGTGGTGGGGAGGCGGGCGGGGGGGAGGGGAGGAACAAAAAAACCCCAAGTGAAGTAAAAGCACAACTAGTATCAAATCATGCTTGTCCTTCTCAAGTGAGCAGTTCTAATGAAGATGAGTGGGATGGCTGGAGTGGAAAGGTAGGTGAAACGTAGCATGCAGTATGTGTGGCTGGCAGTGTACATGGAATCCATAGTCACGTAGTGTAAGGCACCTGTATGGTAGAATGGAATTCTATTATTGTTGATAGTGATACTAGAAGAAGTTACCTCTCTGCACTGTCTTTTGGCAATGGTTAGCTGGA
This sequence comes from Terrapene triunguis, assembly GCF_002925995.2. Taxonomy (NCBI): domain Eukaryota; kingdom Metazoa; phylum Chordata; order Testudines; family Emydidae; genus Terrapene; species Terrapene triunguis. Next base: position 13,607,589 of record NW_020664487.1, on the reverse strand, counting down.
TTTTGTAACAGTATGGCCAGCAATGGGTGGGAACCTTGTTATCTGCCTAGGGTGTCCTAGCTGGAATTGATGCTTCCTGAAATGAAGAAACACTGCAGGAAGCTGATTTTTGCTTGTTTATGCCTCAATGGGCTTACTTTCACCTATGTCCTTTAACCTACTAGTAGCATAGTAGAAACAGTCATTTGGACATCATGGCAAAGGTTATTTTTTGCTAAAATAAACATAAATATTATCTACCCCTTTACCCTGATATAACGCGACGCGATATAACACGAATTAGGATATAACGCAGTAAAGCAGCGCTCCGGGGGGGGGGGGCTGCGCATCCTGGTGGATCAAAGCAAGTTCGATATAACGCGGTTTCATCTATAACGCGGTAAGATTTTTTGGCTCCCAAGGACAGCGTTATAGCGAGGTAGAGGTGTATATTCTGCTTTCAGCTAACATGGGAAGGCCTCACTCACACTGACATTACCCTGATATAATTTCATTACTCCTGATTTATAAGTGACATGAGAATCAAACCCAAAGTTTTTAAACTACAGGTTGTCTCTCCCCCTGCCACCAATACACACACACACACTGGCCATCACAGGGTACAAAAGCTGCAAATTACAATTGATAAACACACATTGAAGGTTAAAGGGAAACTAGTTTTAAAGGGAATAAGACAGACAAAGATGGTGGAAATCTACAGTCTTCAAATGGGAAATTTGTTTGAGATTTATTTCTTAACCCAGCCTCTTCTTTCAGCACAAATAATGAAAGGGACTCAGGTTACCCAACTATCAATCATATAAACCAGTCTTAAGGATGCCCATTTTCCTCTATGGCTAAGCTGTCACATTTGTAAGCCATTGTGGGAGAACCTGTTTTTCTCTGAGAAACAAAAGTAATTGGCCATTCTGCTAATAAAGAGCATCCTAGCACATTCTGATTAAAGCTACTAAACTTACCATGGATACCTAATAAAGTGAGTGCAGGTGTTAGCAAAATCTCTTTCTTTAAGACCATGGTAGAGTGCCTTTCAATCAGAAGCCAACATTTTAAATTTCTTGGCCAGTTCCTATAGATATTGCATGGATCATAGAGGCCAAATATCTGCATCCTCCCCCCAAAATTCTTTTCACACAATCCCAATCTATTCAAATTGAGCTGGGGAAGGTACCTATGACACAAGATGTAATATGGTTAGCACAGATTGATTTTTTCCCCTGCATCTTGCCCAAACTTTCTAGCATTACAGATACTAACATCTCTTGGTCAGACCTCTGTGTGAACTCTTCTTCTCTTTCTGGTCATTGCTTAGTGTTTACTCTATGCATGAGTGCCGATTAGCCTTTTGCTTTCCTATTCTGAGAGTAACTCAAGCTTAGGCTGTTATAAGGTATTGGGCCAGATCCCCAGCAAGTGTATTTAGTGCAGTCCATTGACTTCATCGGAAGTTGGGCAGTTTACATCAGATCAAGATCTGGCCCTTCTCTCCATATGGGGGGTTGGGAAGGAATTTTCCCCCGGGCCAGATTGGTAGGGACCTTGTGGGGTTTCACCTTCCTCTGCAGTCTGTGGGTATGGGTTCCTTGCCAGGATTATCTGGGTATATCTCACTTAATCATTCCCCTGCCATTGTGGGGGGTCTCAGACACTGGTGCACCTCGGTCCCGCCTGGTCTCTGCCTATGGCACATATTAGTCTAGTTTCCTGAGGGTTGAAATGCTTTGATCTAATTGCGGTTGTTGGGTGTACAGCGCGGGTGCTGGTCACCTGTAATGTCCAGGAGGTCAGACTGGATGATCCGGTAGTCTCTTCTGGCCTTACACTCTGACTCTATTGTACTTAATAAAATAGAGTCAGATCCAGTAAAGCAGTTAACCACCTACACTGTCCCATTGAAGCCAGTGAACCAACCTGTATGCTGAATTGGACCCCAGCATTCAGTCCCTCACAGGAATGAACCGTGAATGAGAAGAGATTTTTTTTTCTAGTTGACCCAAATATAGTACCTATAACATGGGCAGATCACGCTCCAATTTCTATTACTTTGTCTGGCTTAATAGGCTACTTTTACTAGATGAAGGCAGTATAACCCCAATCTAATGAAGGAGCTGAGGCATGCTGAGTAAAGTGAGGAGGTAATTAATGACACATCCTATAGATTGAAATGGAATACCCTTAAAGCGAGGGCACGTGATCTCTCTGTCTGATGAAAAGCTCTATAGAAGAGCTAGGTATTACTGTTATTTATTAATGCTCCCTTGTCCCTCCTATTCACTATGCATCTTTTATCCACTGTCCCAATTAGGAGTATAACAGCTGACTTAAATGGGATGTGAAGCATGTGCTTCATGTAATCCATCAATCAACATCATTATAGCGCTTGACCTAAATTTACCTCTGTTTCAATGTGTTTTACTTAACCAACATTGCTACTTGACTGGATGGGGGCTAAGTATGTGAGTAGTTGCACTGAAATGAGGTATACCACTGCCAGCTCCTTCCCCTACAATAGACACTCCTATGGCAACTGCCTCCAGACTTATAATGCAGGGGGGTGACTCCAGAGCTAATGGGGCATGGATGGGGTTTCTGTGCTCTGCAGCAAACTTTCCTTTAGGGCTGCTGACAGTCAGAGCCCCGATAACACATATAGCTGGCCTAGGATTGCAGAGCACAATGACACCCTAAAAACACTTGTGCATTCCTCCTTTGTTGCACAGTGCACTCCCGAAATGAGGTCCAGGTTGTGGGTCACATGCCTAAATTAGACATATAAGCCTGTGAGTATGTTTTTCTAAGAAAACAATAACAGGAGCGACAACTTTTAATTCACCTCCAATAACCAAGGAGGAAAAGCGGGCAAACAGAGACCTTCCAGGAGCGGCTCTCTGGAGCATACAGCAGATAATAGAGGTTAAACTGCACAGTATTTTTAGAGTAGCTGCACTCTGGAGCCCGAGCGTGAACTAAAGTCAGATTAACAAAAACACAGGACCACGGCATTTCTTACAATGCTCTACAGGAGGAGCTGAAATCAAGCTGAGCGGCTTTTCACACAACTGCCTCTAGGGCATGCTCTAGTTTAACTGGTATAAAATGATAAATTAAAATAGAAAATAAAATTTAATGAACGGTTTCTTCAAAAGCAAATGCAATGAGCCGATAATCATAATGAAGGGGGAATTTCAGCATCTTCTTCTACATTTTAAAATATCTACACAGATGGTGTCCTTCTTATCCATTACGGGCCTGATCCAAAGCCCACCGAACACACCGGAATAGCTCACATTGACTTCAATGGGCATTGGATCAGGCTCAGAAAAACTGAGTGGGAGGGTTTGGGGAGCTCCGACAACAACTACACTGCAGGAGCTCCGGATGGGAAATTGGAGACAGTATGCTGCCAGCCTCCAACACAAACAAACAATACATGTATCCATATGGTCAGCAGAATCCTGAGATACCAGCACACAAACAAGCCAGTGTTAGGAAGACCAAACAAAAGAATCCTCCACAGTCAGTCATGTGCTTAGTTAAATGTGCACTAATACTATTCCTCTTCAGTTCTGTTATCCCAGAGACCTCTCCTTCGCCAAGTTATTGTTGTGGCTCAAGACCTTGAGCCTTGACAAACACAAACATTTTGCTGGGCTAGCTGAAGTCTATGCCCCTTCCAAGAATCTCTGTGTTTTCTTAGCATGTCAGATCTTTGGAGCAGGGCTTGTAAATGTAATTTTATACTGTATACCACAAGGGGTATTGGGGACTCCATGCATTACAGTAGTATAAATCTTCAATACAACTAATAACAGTACGGCAAGGCTTATTGAAGACCACAGCTTGCTAGATACTGCCTTTTCCAAGAAAATTCAGCTGAAAGATCTTGAAAAAGTAAGCGGAATGCTTTTCATACACGATTTCTTTTTATTTTGGACCACTCTGAATGCAGATTCATTTTGTGTGAACTTTTTTTGTTTTTTCAAAAACACCGTAAGAACTGGTGTTAGTTCATTGTCATTTCTGGGCTTGCTGGTGGGAAGTCTGTGAGCACTTAGAGTTAAGAAAAGAGGAGTTGTCCCTCCAGCTAGATCCATGAGCAGAGGGTGAATGAACTTGATTATATCTATGCCTTTGGTGTGCAATGACTCGAATCGGACCTCCTATGGCAATTTTCCAGGTCATCAGTTTTATGAAAGAGAGCACATTTTCATGTTATGCATTTCATTCTCTGTTTGGTGGCCTGTAATACTAGCCTCATTGCTGCTAATTCTAGCTTCTGCAGCACTTGTCCTGGCACTTAAATCAGTTTAACCCTAGTCATTTCTCCTCAGCACATTGTTCGGCATTAGCCATTATTCAACTTGATTTCGTTCAGTATTAAAGACAAGTCAGCTTCCTTTCCTTCTTGTGCCTCCTCCACGTCAGAGTCTTGGCAGGAATCCTTGTCCTGTGAGAGGTGACTGTGTACAGGAGCAGTAAAGTGGATGTAGGTATAATTTAAACCCATTTAAGGCCTCCTTTACATGCCAATGAGGTGTAAAGGGGCCTACATGTAAATAGAGTGGGGCCCTATTGGTGATATCGTGCAACCCTTCCTCTAAACGGTGCGTTTACAGAAACAGTGGCATTGATGTCAATGAGGTTACTTGTAAGTGCTCCGGAGCTTGCTACAAACTAAATGTTTGTTTAGATAAACCCCACATGAAATGTTTCCATTGACTCAAGCTGAAAAAACAATTCAGATGATCAACTTGTGCCAGTTTTTGAGATGTTGACTCTTTGTCCCATTTTGGGATGGGAAAAGAAGTGGATGTCTTGAAAACTCTCATGGGACTGGAAAACAGTTCCCCACCCAGCTCTACATGGTAGTCCTTCGGAGGTTGGGTGGGGGGCGGGGAGACAAATGCATTCTGGGGCTAACTATAATGTGTCTGTGTGTGTGTGACCGAGGAAGCAATGTTGCTCTCTAACGGCTGGGTCACAGAGATGATGATGAGACCTGCTGTAAATTGTCTGTAACAACTTTTGCCCAGGGCCTGCTGGATTTAGACATTCTGTGTCAAGTTAAAAATGACTTGCACACCTATTTTCTCTGAAAACCATGAATAAAAAAGTCAAATAGTGCAAATGACGCTACATACTTATTTGCAATGCATTGTCTTAAAAGATACCTACTATTAAATGAAAACAAACGTGCTCTGTCATTTTACTCAGGGTATTCTCAAAGTTTTGATTTGTAAGCATTGCTTTTATTTTTGAGTGGACAAAAAGTAAATGGAAAACAGAAAGTATTCACACTTCCTTTCTGCAGAAATTAGTATTTGCTGTGTTCAAGGTATTGAATTTGTTCATATGTTTAGGCTAAAAAGAACTGAGAAGCAAAGAAAAACCTGTTTATACCATGAATGTAAAAGTAACCTAAGAGATTAGTTATAATTGATATGCTCATCTTTATTTCAATGAGTAAACAGATAAAAATAGCACACCTCCTACCACTTCCCATCCTGAAATATATATTCCCCTTTAAAACATTTATTCTAGTTTTAAAATCCTGTGAAATAACCATTTTTTCCTCCCTGCTGGTACATAGGATGCAAAAGTATGACCAATACACTTGTCATTTTGTTTCAGATAGTTAACTTTCCCTTCAAATGAAAAGTTCCTTACAGAGTTTATGAAGTATAAAGTAAACTTTCTTTCAGTTCACTAGGAAATTGGGTTTTGTTCTGAAACAGGAGAGCAAGAAGCATTTCAGGTATATAATAAGCTATTTATTACTAAAATCACAAAGTAAAGCAAATATTTCATAGAGTAATTATTTATAATATGGCCTTCAGTTTACCTAAAGAATATATTTTCATTTTATGATGATTTCAATAGTTTTGATAGTTATTCTCCTGCTTTCTCCTCAGTTTTCCAGGCCAAAATGAAATAAAATAAAGGATTCTGGAAATTACCATTCCATAAGTCTATCCTCCATCCTTAGTAAAATAATGGAACACAGACTAAGAGAGATAAATTACTACGTTTCTAGAAGATGAGACCAGGAACAATACATTGCTTTAGTTTATGAAGAACAGATCTTGCAAGACACACTTGATTGTCTCCCCTCCCCCCTCCCCCCCCCTTTTTGTTGTTGATAGAATTAGGGAAAGAAGTAATTGTCACATATTTGAATTGCAGTAAATTACTGGTGCTTATTCATTTGGAAGTATTTTTTTTTCCTATCAATGAGTAAGATCAGCTCATTAACTGGCAGATTCTCAGAAGGTGTCACAGGGGAAGTCAGTGTTGAGGAAAGAACAGTAGCCTGATAGTTCAGGGAGGGTGCTCCCTATATAAGCAGCAGACCAAATATCTTTGTCAAGGATCTAGAAGAGGGAGAAAAGAGCAAATTAATTACATTTGCAGACGATATTGAACTGGGAGGAGTTGGGACACCTACCGAAACAGAGAAATAATACTAGGAGCTGAGAGAAGTTACAGATTCAGGAAGCAAATTAGCAAACTTCAAGCTGACACCACGGGGCGAGGGGGAAGTCAATCCAGAATGCATTTACTCAATGGGAGGGTGAAACCTGAAACGCTGTAACACAGAGAGACCTAGGGATAATAGTAAAGAGAAAATTAAACACAAGTTTGCAATGTGATATGGCGGCAAGGAAAGCTAGTGCCCCAAGCACTATATCATTAAAAAAGCAGATAGTTAGCTCCTTCCCATAGGGCTCTGGGGTAACCACATCTGGAATATTGCATTTGGCTATGGGCACCCTGTTACCATGGTGACAAAATGGGAGGAAAGATTAAAGGAGGGATTTTCAAAAGCACTCTGCATTGGCCTAAATTATTCACTGAAGACAAAGGGAAAACTCCCACTGCTCTTAGTGAGAGCAGAGTTAGGCCAATATTGAATGCTTTGGAAAATCCCACTCTAAAAGAGAGAAATATGCTCAGCTTGCTAGTTCTATCTGAGGCGCTTACCTGGCCCCTCTTACTGCAGTACCTGAACATCCCTCAATTTTTAATATATTTGTTCTCTCAATAATACTCCATTGAGGTAGGGCAATGCTATTGTACCAATGGGAAATGAAGCACATATAGACTAAGGGATTTGCTCAGAGTACACAAGAAGTCTGAAGCAGCAAAACTTTTGAAGAGATCCCAGTAGGTCTCCCTTTCCCTCCAAAGGACACCAGCACTCTTCCTCCTTCTCTTCCTCCATACACACTTCACTCTTCAACAGGTCCCAGCTCCTCCTAATGTCTTCTTGGAGGAAGGCCTGCAAATAATTTGTTACTCACATCCTCTGAGCAGTCCATCAACCACCACTGATGGACTGCTCAATCTCCCCTTTTAGTGGCAGCCTGGTGAGTTCATAGATTCGTATATGTTAAGGCCAAAAGGGACAGTTATGACCACCTAGTCTAATCTGTATAACACAGGCCAGAGAATTCCAACCAGTGATTTCTTCATGAAGCCCCCATCTTGGGGTTGAGCTAGAAAAAGACAACCAATCTTGATTTGAAGACTCCAACTGATAGAGAACCCACCACATCCCTACTTAAGTTGTTCCAATGGTTAATTACTCCTCACTAGGATTGCCAGGTGTCTGGATTTCGACCAGAATGTCCAGTCGAAAAGGGACCCTTGCCCACTGAATGTGGACTTCCCCACTGAACTAAAAGTCCGGTTGGAGGGGCTAAGGCAGGATCCCTACCGTAAAAGTGGGAGAACAGCATTTCCTTCATCCCACCATTTGCCTGTCTTGTCTATTGGATTGCAAGCCCCTCTGCCAGGTGCAGTTCATTGCAGTCTAAATGGTGCCTGGTACAATGGGGCTTTAATCTCAGCTAGGGCCTCTAAAGTGCTGCTGCAGAATAAATAATAATTACAATAAAATAGTGGGGGAAAGCAGTAGCTGAACTTCAACCACCAAAACTTAATAGATTTTAAGGCCAGAAGAGACCATAGATCATTGAGTCTGCCCTACTAGATAGCACAGGCCACAGAATTTCACCCAGTGAGTCCTCTGCTGAGCCCAGTCACTTGTGGGATTTGGCCTAGTTTAAGTTTTGGTCAGTTTTTATTTTATCCAAACTGGTACATCAGTGTCTAGTGGTCCTGAGCCACCGAGAACGGCAGCGTTAGTGCATGTACCCAACAGCTTCAAGACTGAGCACTGTTTAACAAGCCCTGCAGTCTAGGCAGAAATATATGCTGCACAATGTTGCATTTTAAACGGTATAATATGTAAAAAGATTCAAGAACAGATAAAACGCCACAGGTCATAAAGGCTTGTATTTTGTAGGAATCAGGGGCTTAAAGAATCCTTATTAGCAGCAAAGTAATATGCTGGGCATGAAAAACAGCCCAAAAAGGAAAATGAAACTCCAAAGCAAGGCCCGAGTAACAGGTCTCTCTCCACATCTCATTATTATTATTACAGATTAGAGGGCACTGAATTGCAAACACCTACTGTAGCTCCTCTTTTGATTGAGTTTTATTACTGTCTATAGAAGTGTCTGCTTCTCCCTCATTAACTAAAACTTTAAAAATGGCAGAGAATGCCACAGGGGGCAGCAGAGAACATGACCAATTCCTCTTCCTTCCCAACTGACAGCTAGAAAACCTTCATAATAGACTAATAAATTTGTTAGTCTCTAAGGTGCCACAAGTACTCCTGTTCTTTTTGCGGATACAGACTAACACGGCTGCTACTCTGAAACCCTTCATAATAGCCAGCATCTTAAGCTGCGTATGTCCCAAATTGATTATCCTAGCACAGCATTCTCTGTGTTTCTCCCTTCCTTTGGCATCTAGCTGCTGGGCACTTAGGTATTGCAGTGTCTAATTAGTAGGTGCCCTGCAGCCCGGTGCAATTCTCATCCTCAAGTGAGGTGCCTGGCTTCCCCAGGCAATATGGGTAGGCCCCTTAGAATAGGATTCTCAGAAGCCAATAAGCTGAGCAGGCAGCTGCCCAAGGTAGCCAGGAATGAAATGCTGAGGGACGGGCAAAGCTTAGAGCCCAGATTCACAGAAGTATTTAGGTGCCTAACTCCCATTGGTCTGGGCTTAGGTGCCTGACCCACAGGGCAGTGGGATGCACGTATCTCCACTCAGGATTCTCAGCCATGAAGCCTCTCCTGAAGTTAGCTCTTTCTCAGAAAAAAACAAGAGAGGGAGCAGGGGCAAAGTAGAGAACCCAACCCCCATCCCATGCTCCATATCAAGCAAAGTGGGGATTTATAGCTAACCACGGGGCTGGGACTGACACAGACACACACACACAGCTGTCTGAGCACACCTACCCAATTGAACCCCGCCGGTGAGATAGATGGGGGAACGCCAGGTTTGAGAATGCCGCCGGGAAGTAGGAATGGCTCTGAGCAGCTTGTTAGCAGTGGGTTGCCCCCAGAGCTTAGGTGGCTTTAGGCATGCCTACTGGCAGCAGCCTAGGCACCTACAGGGATGTGGCACCTGCAGAGTTAGGCAGCTGGTGAGTGATGGCTTTGTGAAGGGCAGTGGTGCCTAAATGTTGGACTTAGGCACTGAAAGAGGAGGGTAGGTGCCCGAGTTCTTTTGTCGATCTGGCCCCTGGTCTTGCATTCCCATCCCACCTTGTACAGTGACCTTGCCAAGATTTTCAAAAGCATGCAGGGACGGTTGGTGCCCACTGTCCAAAAACTTTCAAAGGGTCCTTTGTGCCATTGAAAATCTCCCCCAAAGAGCATGTCTGATGGGTATATTGAAGGCCAATTTTTCAAAGGATCATTTAGAGGGCATATCTGCAAAATAACCCTTCCCCACACACATCATACAACATACATTTCACATGTGCACTTAGGAATGCAGTCACTTGTTCTGGCTATGCAAATAGAAATGCAAAATGTAGCTCTTTGCAGATACACCTAGCTGCAACTCCCTTTAAAAATTTCACCCACTTAGTAGATGGGTGTGTTCTGCCACAATGAAGCTGATAGCATTCCCATTTGTCCTAAGGAAATGTTCACATATAACCAAAAAAGTGCATGATGCCACAAAATTAGACCATATTTAACATGCACTCTTGGGGAGAAATCTTCAGGTAGGGACCACCACTTTGAGATCCTCCAGTATTAAGTCAGTGCAAATTAGTTGCAGGAGTAGTATATAAATCATGGGACATTTGGTACAGGAAATCTCCATTCAATTCCAAATATTTTTTTGTCTTTGGCCATCTCAGAAGGAGAACTCAGGTGGAGGAGGTCTTGCAGAGAAACCTTTAGGAACTACCCCGCTTATGCAGAGATTTGTATTTTCTGTTGCTATTTAGGTTATCAATGAAGGTAAACCCCAGTAAGGGAGCAAGTCCGGAATACATAATGTATGGATTCCATCTGCTCAAACCCAACAGCACATTTGCCATGGTGGATGCCACCACTGGTTCAGGTGGATACTACCATTGCATTTAGACCAATGTCCTCTTTCTGGCAGGATCCAATTGCTGATGGATCCCTACTATGTAAATAGCCATATTTTCAGTGCTGTCAATGAATGCAACTGACTCCTGAAGCAGCAATCTTTGCGCTCTGCAGATACAAGTATGAAAGGAGCGTACCTAGAGACACTTTCCTAGACAAAGCATCACTGTGCAGGCATAATTTGCTTTCCTGTTATTATTCCTGTAGAATGCAAAACAGATCTTAATGAGATAGAGCCAAGAAAAAATATTAAAGTAAAATAATTGCTAACACATCGTTTGCCCAATTTACTAGTTTTATTCTAAGTAGCTATCTGTATAATTACCACCACTTTCTTAACAAAAGCCAAGAGAGGGTATTTGGAGAGGCATGGCAGCAGCGAGAAGTTTAAGGTTACTGATACTGTACTAAGTTATACAGGTCTAACAACTCCCAGTATTATCTGCAAAAATGGAAATGTAGCAGGAAGCATTTTGTAAACTCACAAGGGCCTCTGCATTATTTAGTAGCTGGCTAAGCCCCCCTCAACAGCAGACATCTGGCAACAGTCTCTGAGAGCAAGAAACTTTATTTGGCACTTACAGAACTATTGCAATCTCATAAATAAATGAGGTGCGTTCCAGAGGGCTGGCATTTGCCTATACACTACAGTCACTTATCTCTCCACTGAACACTACATTGCTGCTGCCACAGGGATGCTTTAGGAAAGTGTCCACTATGGGTGTAGTCAAGTCCAACGTTCACAGGAGTTTTACATTTTGTTCTTGGTTTCCTGTTCATTAGTTAGCATGAACGAGTGGATGGAAGGAGGAAGAAATATTCAGAGTGAAAAGGAAATCAAAATATTTGCACGTATTAAATCGGGAACCAGTCTCCTGGAAGTTGCTGAGTTTTGAACTCCCATAGAAATATATGAAAGTTGAGTGCAAATCAGTGAGATTTAGGTCCCTAAATACCTTTGAGGGTCTGGACCTCAGCACCTTGCAGAATTGGGCGCTTAATACTGATAGAAAATAGAACAACATAATCCACTTTAAACCAAATGTACTAAAGTCTTAAGTGCTGGCCGTTTGCATTGGGATGAATTTCCACACACAAAATGCTATGAGATATACTGTACCTTGCATTCTTACAGCATTGGAGGGGACTTTCGTGCTATTTGTATGTAAAATTTGGCAACAAATAAAGAAGAGGAATGAAAGAAGCATTTGCATGGAGCTTCTATATCATGGTCTAGGCTACTCTCAGCTTCTCTTCTATATGCTATGGCCTGGGTATACCTCATCCCACAATTAAGGTTCTGGCACATTGTACTTTTGTCATAACACTATCTTTGTATTCTGGGTGGTGCTGTAGTCAAAGGCCATTTTAACAATGACTTCTAAGGGCTTATGGTCAGGTCCAGGTCATATTTATCGCAAACATAGGGGTGAACTTCCCACCCCCAGGTTGTAGGCAAACCAGTTCTGTGTCTATTTGAGCAAAGATTTTTCCCCATTGGAGTTACTGCTCTTGAAGCATCATGCTGTAATGAAGCAGACCCCAGTCCACGCTGTGAAACATCAGCTGTCAGTTTAAATGCTTTGTTTTGATCAAATTAATGAAGGCTTCTATTTTGTATTAACAGCCCTTTAGACTTCCCACTGTTTTAGTGATTAGATATTGAGCTCTCAGGGTGTTATTAGAACCCATTTTTCTTTCAAACATTAAACAGTTAATTTGGGGTTTGTGGATTTTTGCAAAGGGATTTAGTGCAGCTTTTCCATAAGCAACTGGACAAAAAATGCTTTTCAAACTTTATGAAACACAAATAAAAGAAATGCTAAAAAAAGTCCTGTCCAGATTAAAATACTTGGAAATCAAAAGCAACAGGAACATCATTCTGAAAAGATTATTTTTTTCTTTCTTTTGTATTTGGATAAAGTTTCTTACTCAGAGTTTCCCTTTAAGGTCCTCTGGTAGGCAAATGTCTTTTTTGGGAAGGGGAAGAACTAATTAATTACTGAATTTAGGTTCAGTTGTCTTGATAGGATCAACCCTGCTAACAAGGGAAATAGAAAAAAATATACACTGGTGGAAAAGAGGAAGGATCAAAAAGAGTGGGAAAGTTTCTGTGTATCTGATGCTTACTTCATTCATGTGCTGCAGACAGGAAGCAATACACAAAGATCAGGCATGAATTTTAGCCTCTGCACGCTGGCTCATATCCCACTCTGAAAGGACATCTGTCTGGGTTGCTCTAGGCACCTCTTTTCTCACAAGGATCAGGATGTTCATATGATTTCTCCCTGCCATTCCGGTTACAGCAATGCCATAATGGAGCAGTCCGTTCCAAAGCTGATCGAGCTTAGAACCCATCAGACAGCAAACCAAAAAAAGGCTAGGATGGAAGAAAAATTGTTACAGGGTTCAGGTGTGATGAAAACTGAAGTTGAGCCTGTATACCCTCTGGGGCTTACTAGGTTCTCATTTATAAGGCTGAAAGTAACCCTTCTACCTGTCAGCATTATGGAATTATTTTGTTCAAGAATTTCAGAGATTCATTTCCCTATGGTCCAGTCTAATAGTGTCATGGCACACAGACGTGGCTGTACTCCGCTTTGTCAATATTTTATATTCTCGCCACAACAGTCCTTTATGGCAAAGCATCTTGGAAAGGTTTCTCTTTCTCTCTTGGCATACACAAAGCTTTCTTCTATTCAAATACATTCTTAACAAAAGCAAAGTATGTCCTTTAAAAATGTTCTCTTTTGGGGGTTTTTACAACCCGGTGTTCATTACACTGTACGTATTGTATTGTACGTCTCTGTGCTTGGTACAAAGGAGACATTAATCTTTGCCTTCCATTCTTTATCACTATGTTCTCTTCTGTCTTTGAAGCTTCTCCAGTGCTATGAAGTAACTAGACTGACCACATATTTAAAATGTAGGGGGATGATCTAATTAGATAGCCCAGTTCCTCAAACAATTTGTATGCTGGTATTCAGGACCCACAACTTTGGATAAAACAGTCAAAAGGCCTCACACTTGGAAGGTTTAGTTTGTTCTGGCAGGCTGGTACATTTGCTTCCTTTTTTAGCTCTAAGCTACTGAAACCCAGAGACATCAATGCAGTACTCCTAACACTGGTTGTGACTCAAAGCTTATTGGGCCAGATTCTTAACTAGTGTAAATCAATTAAACTCCCTCCAGGTCAATGGAGCTCTGCTGATTAACACCAGCTGAGGATCTGATCCATTGAAGTCAATGAGCATTGATTCCATAACCATTGAATCAGGCCCTTTGGGAGCAGTTTTGGGGGACTAATTCCAGTTCTACAGTTCTAAACCAGCACAGCCATAACATCCTGCCTCAGTCATTCCACACCTTATGCACAAAGCCGCCTAGTCTACTTGCATCATCTGGCACACATCACACCCTGGCAAATGCCATTTTAGCTGAAAAAAGTGACCGCTTTTCACAACCTGATTTGATTGTGTTTTACAGAAGAAATTTTTACAAAGTTCCATGAAAATTCATAAATTTCCCCCAGGGGACAATTTTTATCTAGAAACCCTCAGCCCAGCAGAAAGAAAGAAAAAACTAGTTGCCCTAAGTTTCCCTACATGGAAATAAAATGTGTAGGAGCTCTGTCTCATTGAGTTTTCTATTATTTCTTCCAGTGGAAAAGGGACAGGTATTGTTTGTTCCTCACATCTTCTTCTGTGGCAGAAGCTTCAAGTTCTGCTCCCAGAACCCAAGGATCCCCTGTGATCCATATAGATCTCTGGGAACCCCTGGCAGGAAGGGGCATCCCAACACACCTGCTTACATTCTTCCCTGTTCCAGCTGTGCCCTTTGCCCTTGTGATATGTCCCATGTCTTCCTTCAGCCTGCCCAGGATGGAGTTGTAGTCTGATGCAGCCTCCACCAGGGACACCGTTTGTTTAGAGGAGATGTATTTAGCAGTTGTGCTCCTAAACCACAGTATAGTGTGAGGATAAGAATTAAAAAATGCATTCAATTCCTCTTCCCGCCAATGAGGAAATCCTCTCCTTTCTCACTGGCTGACAGTCCTACCCCACCGTATGTCTGTGGACCACATATCTTCTTTAAGTGATAAATGCCTTACCTCAGTCTTCTCTCCCTCCTCCCCAGTTTCCTTAGATATCAATGATCTAGAGTCAATCACTGGTCTAGTTCAGTGACTTGAGTTTGTGCTGTGATCTCATAGTACTGGGGTGTGGAAGTGGGACTTCTCTGAAGTCCTAGAGTACTCCGAATATCTCAGGGAAAGACCACATAGTATAATAGCACAGCGAAGCCTCAATGCACAAGTAGTAGAAGAGGTCATAGCAACCTGGGCACCATGATTATGATTAAATATAAAGGGTCAGATCAACGATGCCATGATCAATGATGAGCTAAACTGACTCAATGTGAATATCACATCCCTCCAAGAAACGCGGCTAGCATCAAGCTGATCTCTCAGAGAAAAAAACTACACATTTTTCTGGCAGGGGAAAAGCATAGAAGACACATGAGAGTATGGAGTGTGATTTGCCATCAAGAACTCACTTCTGGGGCTGACTGAGTCACCTACAAATGGATCAGAGAGAATTTTGGCAGTACGTTTGTTCACATCTGAGGTCCCAGCCAACCTTGTGAGTGTATGACCCAATACTCTCCTCGTCTTCTGACATCAAAGACCAGTTCTACGACCAGTTGAACACCACCATCAGCAAGATTCTGAAACACAAATCTGTTTTTGTGCTAGGGGAGCTAGAGTGGGAGCTGATCATGAAGCATGGACCAGCTGTCTTCGTCAAGACTGAGCTGGTGGTAAGATGAATGGAAATGGTCAGAGACTGCTAAATTTTGTTCCTATTATGACTTCTATGTAACAAACTCATTCTTCCGGACAAAGTCACAACACAAAGTGTCTTGGAAACATTCCAGATTTGCCACTGGCACCAACTGGATCTTATCATGACAAAGTGTGCCAACATTATCATCCTCATTACCTGCAGTTATCAAAGTGCTCATTGCGACACAGACCACTCTCTGGTATGCAGCAAGGTCAGACAAACCAAAGAAAATACATAGATCTAAAGTAAAAGGATGTCCTTGTATTAACCTCAGTGCCATAGTGGACCAAGAAAAGTCTCAGCAGTGCAAGAACATACTACTACAAGCCCTTGACACCAGTGATTGGGTCACAAGTGCCCAGCTGAAGTGGGAGCAACTGAAGAACACAATATGCAATGCAGCTCCGCCAGTCTTTGGGAAGAAGAAAAACAAGACCAATGACTGGTTTGACACATATTCTAGTGTGTTGACACCAATCATAGAGGCCAAATGCACAGCCCAAACCAACTACAAGAGAGACCCAAATGAAAAAATCTTACAAGAGTTGAGAGTGACAAGAATCAAGGTACAACAAACTGCTCGACACTGCGCCAATGACTATTGGCTGCACTTATGTGAGAGCATCCAAGAAGCAGCTGATACAGGCAACATCAGGAACATATATGACAGGATCAAGAAAGACTTGGATCCAACATCAAAGAAGTCAGCCCCATTGAAATCAACAACAGGGGAAACAATCAATAACTGCACCAAGCAGCTGGATCGCTGATTAGAACACTACTCTGAGCTTTACTCTCATGAAAATATTGTTACGGATGCAGCCATCAACACCATCAAAAGCCAGCCTGTTATGAACCAACTCGACAATAAACTGACTGTTGAGGAGCTTAGCCTTGCCATAGATGGCCTCCCCAGTGGAAAAGCCCCTGGAAAAAACTGCATACCATCCGAGGTCATAAAATGCGGTAAACCTATTCTACTGCAACATCTTCATGAGTTGCTCTGCCTGCACTGGAAAGAATGTGAAGTACCACAAGAAATGAGAGACGCCAACATCACTCTCTATAAAAACAAGGCTGACAGGAGCGACTGTAACAACTATTGTGGCATTTCCCTTCTTAGTATTATGTGAAAAGCCTTTACCTACGTTGTCCTGAACAAACTTCAGACCTTTGCTGACAGGATCTATCCTGAATCACAGTGCAGCTTTGGAGCTGAAAGGTCTACTATCAACATAAATCTTCTCACTGAGACAACTACAAGAGAAATGCAGAGAACAAAAAACTCCCCTCTACATAGCCTTCATCGATCTCACAAAGGCTTTTGACTTTGTCAGTAGAAGTGGACTATACGGGCTTCTAGAAAAGATTGGATGTCTCCCCAAGTTCTTAAGCATGATTTGATCCTTCCATGAAAACATGTATGGCACAGTCTAATACGACGGCTCAGTGTCTGAAGCTTTCCAGATTTGTTGCGGAGTTATGCAAGGTTGTATACTTGCCCCAAATTTTTTGGGGATCTTCTTCTCCCTGCTTCTGAAACAAGCTTTTGGTTCCTCAACTGAGGAAATCTACTTGCACACAAGATCTGACGGAAAGCTGTTCAATCTCGCAAGGCTCAGATCTAAAACCAAGACTTGAGAGGCCCTTATCCAACACCTTCTCTTTGCTGATGACACAGCAGTGACAACCCACCCAGAAGCTCATCTTCAAAGCCTAATGGATAGTTTTCAAAGCCTGCCAAGACTTCGGGCTTACCATAAGCCTAAAAAAAGACTGACATAATGTGCCAAGGAGTTGAGGAAGCACCCTCCATCAAGATTAACAACTATGAACTTGAAGTGGCGAACGAGTTCACATACCTGGGGTCCACTATCACAGTCAACCTCTCACTTGAAACGGAACTCAACATCCGCATTGGAAAAGCCGCCACAACAATGTCTAGACTGAGCAAGAGGGTCTGGCAAAACAACAAACTGACAGAACACACAAAGATCTATGTGTATTGTGCGTGTGTTATCAGCAGACTTTTGTATGGGAGCGAGACATGGCTTGTTTACACAGTAACATGCAGGAAACGTAATCCGAATTAGCAAAAGATGTAAATTTAAAGTGGATTAATTAAACTGCAATAAACACCTGTGTTGATGATCTCATTCAGAATTAAAGTGGCCTGAATAAATTTTAGCTTAACTCACTTCCAAAATGAGTTAAATTAAACCAAATTAATTCCCAGCACAGGGATCCACTTTAACAGTTAATTTGGATTAGTGTCCCTGTGAAGACCTGATTTTCAAAAGACCTGAGCACTAAAGTAGCTCACGCTGAAATAAGTGGTGCTCAGCACCTTTGAAACTCAGATCACTTATTTAAGCACTTATTTTTTTTAATCTTGGTTTTAGTCAGTATGCACTTGTTGCTGAAAAGGAGGATCATGGGTAATGGGATAACTTGATAGCCTGAGGCACTACTTTTTTGAGAAGGGAAGAGCAGAAAATTAAAAAGGAATACCAGAAAAGATTGAGATAAAGTTCAGATTTTCTCAGAGCTTAGCCAAATCTTTTAGACCTGCAGTATCTTCTGAGGTTCACTCATCTCTCATAGGCACAGTATGTAATCTTTGTATGAAAGGTCTGGAAATAACTAGCTTTCTCAGCCTGGCAGGATTTCTTACAGGATTTGCCGTGAGGCAGGATTTTCAGATAAATATTGTTGTGACACTCAAAATTGCAAAGGGTTTAGAAAAAAATGTTCTGCTTTGTCTGGTGTCCTGTACCAGTTGCATTCTCAATATAGGACCATTAAAATGTTGTCTGGTAGTTAAAATGACTTGTTACTTAATACTAGGTTACATTCCACATCTAACATCTGGGGTCTACTGTGATACTCAGAAAGAGAGAGCGGGAGAGTGAGAGGGAGGAATTACTATTACATTCTATACTTTTCAGGCCTAATGTTTAGCTCAGAGCTTAATTACAGACCTACAATTTTGGTTGGCTAAAGAAAAAAATATTATTTTCCTCATCAAATATGAGAAACACATATTAAAAGACTTATTTGTGCATTCCATTCCCTGCTTCCTTAAATGAACTAGTTTTCAAATGCAATATATATGTTAAAAATTCTGGATTTGATTATAATATCTCTTTGCCTTGAAGGCTCATGGAACAATTTTCCTCTTAGAGCCACATGATAGATCTGGATAACAATATGAGACTCCACTTGTACCTGATGTTACGATCTTGGTGAGCAGTGGTTTACATATGCTGAGCAGGGTGAATATTGGGAGCAAGGTTCTGTTATTTTAAGGATCAAGAAAATGTAAAGATGGGCAAACTGTTCCAGTGAGAATGGAATTAGAAATTGCATTGTGTATTTTTAAATAGGAGACACATTGTTTATAATTAATCAAACAAGCAAGAGAGTGTGGTGGGAGATTTACTCTTTGTTCAGTATGCCTGACAGAACTGAGTTAAGAGAATAACTCCAATTTCATACCAATAATAAAGATGTAACATTGTTACTCGCCAAAAAACACTGTAAAATATGAGGAAAATGTGCCCTTTGTTTCCATTCCAGAACGTTTACAGTGCTGCCTGCCAGAAGGTAGTGGGGTATAGCAGAGCTAAGACTTCTCTCATTGCAATTGTGTATGAATAAATGTGTGTGTGCGCGCATGTGCGTGTGTACACACACACAGTCCTACAAGTTAATCAGCACAAGAGCTGGGGGCAAATTTCAGCCAAAGATTTTTAAAATTTAATTGTTTTGTTTTGACATTTTCTAAAAGAAACACTTGGGGGCGGGGCTTGGTACGAAGTTACTTATTTCAAAATTCCTTTTATCAAAAAAAAATTTGATCAAAATCAAAATGAAACGACTCATTTTGACAAAATGAAACATTTGTTCGACCTGAAGTTAATTGTTGAACAATCTTTTTGGTTTTGGCTCAGCTTGAAATCTCCCTCCCCCTCCCCAATTTTTGGAACTGCAGCAAACTGAAAAAAATGATTCCCCCACCTCTCCTTAGCATGCTTTGCAACGTGCTGAGTGCCCTTCAACTCCCACTGACTTCGAGGAGAGTGGAGAGAGCTGAGCACTCTCCAGGTTGAGCTCTTCCTATAGGCAAACTGATTAGGGTGATGCTGGCACACACCTATTAGTCCCACTGATTTCCAGCTACAACTCCAGTGTCCTCCTAATGTTCAAACCCATATAGATTAAGCAGTTTACTCACGAGATAGAGAAGTAGATGACTAGTAGGTAAAGTCCTATACTGCTGTAAAGTCCAGTGTGACACTGAGGAATGAAAGGACTAGTGCAATACTTGGATGTATTAACAGAGGAGCAGTGAGGAGAGGGAAGTGATTTTACCTCTGTACACTGCCTTGGTGAGACTGCATTCAGTTCTGGTGTCCATGTTTTAAAAAGGATGCTGAAAAATTAGCAAGGGTTCAGAAAAGAGCCACAAAATTAATCTGAGGCCTGGAGAAAATGCCTTACAGTGAGAGCCTGAAAAAACTAAATCAATGTAGTTTCTAAAAAGGAAGATTGAGGGCTGACTTGATTGCAATGTACAAAAACGTTCATGGGGAGAAAACACCAAAGGGCTCTTTAATCTATTGAACAAGCACCAATGGCTGGAAGCTGAAGCCAGACAAATTCAAATTAGATTTTTTTCTTTAACAGTGCAGATGATTAGCCATTGAAACAATCTGCCAGGGGAAATGATGGCTTCTCCATCTCTTGATATCTTCAAACCAAGACAGGCTGCCCTTCTGGAATATATGCTTTAGTAAACACAAAAAGCAATTATTGGGCACAATACAGGGGTAATTAGGTGAAAATTAATGTCCTCTGTCACACAGGAGGTCAGACTAGATGCCTCCTTCTGGCCTTAAACTCAATGAATTGACAAATCCATAAATAATATGGCTAGTTCTTTTAATAACAGCAAATCCAGGTGTTAACCACACTTGGACTGTGTGCATCTTTCTCCCCCTTTAGTAGCTGGTCCAGAAAAAGAGGTAAAGAGTCTACCACTCCCTGCCAGTAGAGGGGCCCCTGAGCTCAAGCAGTAGCAGCTGATGCATTTAGGAGTGAACATCCTAGATTCAAGTGCTGCTGGTGACAGTCCAAAATGTTCTTTGTACTTTCCTTTTTCTTTTATAATCTCTCTCTCTCTAATGTTAGAAAAGGATGCCTTCCCTGTTGTTCTGTGCCTTTGTATCTTCTGCTTTATTTGCTTGAGAGAATTCTGACTTCATATCACAGATAGTTTTGGGGGAGGAAAATTGTGCAGAATTTCAAGGATAAATTGAATGAATGTTTTTATTTTTATACTTCACAAGCTCAGTTGGCTTTGAATCTTAGCTCTATGCTTTTCTATTTGTGGAGAAGATGCCTTTAATATTCCCTTCTTCCTCCCATCCTCAACCCACAGATGCAGATTCCAATAAAAACAATCTTCAGATGAACATTTTTATTAAGAAGCACAATACATCACCATTTGTGTAAGCCATGATCAGGCTTCACATCCCTGGGAACGTCTCAGGTTTCATAGGGCTCCATCATGCATGTAGACAGCCTCCAGGAGAAGTCACCCTAGGTCTCAATACTATAAAGAAAGCCAGCCATATTTGGGTCTAAGTTACACCAGGAAACAACATGGATGCAATTTTTGTTTACTGGTGCAACCAACATCAGAATCTGGTCTTCTGCTGCATCTGCCAAAGATTAATTAATTTCCATGCAGAGACTGTGTGACAAACATGGGAGTGTTCTTTGGTGCTTGTCAATACAGTATGTGGATCTAGCAATACCATGGTGTGTCTGGCCCATAATCAGGGGTGGACATTTCTCTCTAGAGGGTCTGTCTGGGTCACAGACCCAACCTACCCACCTAAGGAAAGAGAAAGAAGACCCTTGCTAAGGTTATGTCTACACTTAAAATACTTCAGTGACAGCTGCAGCTATACTGTAGCACTTCAATATAGACACTCACTACAGAGACAGGAGGGGCTCTCCCATCACTGTAGTTAATCCACCTCCCCGAGAGGTAGTAGCTAGGTTGATAGAAGAGTTCATCCGTTGATCCAGCACTGTCCACACTGGATTTTTCACATCCCTGAGAGATGTGGCTATGTCAGTGTAAGCCTTCACTGTAGGCCAGCCCTAAAGAAAAGCAGATTGAGTTCCTTCAGACATTCAAGAGGATGTGAGCAGATTCTGTTCTTGTATCTTCAGAGCAAAGTTTATCAAACTTAGTTGGTTTTAAAGCCTAAGAGTAGATGAGGCTAACTATGCCCACAGGCTGTTTTAAAATCCATGTTTCTCTCATGCTGTGTTCCAACTGCTAAATGAAAATACTTTTTGTTGAGAGGCTTTTGGCTGCAGGTTCCCAAAGCGAGGAAACATGTCTGAATCCCAGTCAGACACATGGAGTAATAAGTGGGTGGCATACACAGACAAAGTGATGCACCCAACTCCTGGTCTAAGACTGGGAGAATCACCAGAGGCCACCCAAGCCAGGTAAGGAAATTGAGGGCATGGTCCCAGGGAGACCCGAAAAGGAAACAACATAACAGATTAGAACAGGGAGCAGAACCTTTTCTGCCCAAGCACTCATAGGCAAGTACTCTGTTGTTTCAGTGAAAGGAGGAGGCCTGTTAGCATAAGCCAACAGCAGCTGATGCATATATTACCCATAATTCCTAACACTAAGATATGGACAGATGTCTGAAGGGAGCCTTAGATAAATATGAGACGTTCTAAAACAGCAGGAATTCCTGATGGAATAGGAGCGCCTGAAACATCCTCACGCCAGATGGGTTATCATTTCAATACTCCCAGTTCTCGAATTTTCAAGATAAACATCTAGCAGAATAACAGTCTGAAAGATCATATGTTTGCATTAGAAGCCAAAGGAAATATATTTAGAAAGTGATCTCTCATTTAGGCTAACAGAAAACGTTATTTTAGCTTCTCAGATCTCAAAGAATGCTTTGGAAGCACAGTAGTACTTTATAAGGGGTTTCCTTTTAATTTTGAAACGACACTTTCACAATTAAAAAAAAAAGTTAAATAGACTGTCTAGAAGGTCAAATCGAGGGACAGATTATGGGACAAGAAGACAACACAATTCTCTTTCTTCATATAAACACACCCTGATTCCAAGCCCACTGAAGTCAAAGGAAAGATCCCCATCGACTTCACTAAGCTATGGACCAGACCCTAGTTTAGTGTGCATACATGCAAATAAAGCAGGGGCAAAATTCTCCTTGTTACGTGAGATTTGTTAAACCCCTGGTGGTGTCATGTGCTATACTGTACAAATAGTGACAAATTCCCCAAATGGGTCTTGAAAGTTGTTGTATCAAGAGCTGGTTGAGTAAAATGCAGGGGCTATTCCTGTTGTACCCTGACATGGAAACTGTGTCATATTGTTATTTACTCTGTTTTTTAATAATTCAACGATCAAATGTAGTTTTAATCCAACTAGTAGATGTACTGACTGTGAGAGAAAAAATGTATTAATCATTAAAAGTAAGAAAAGAAACAAGAGGTCTATAAAAATAGCAAGATGATCATTAATCTTTTTTCTTTAGTCCAATGTAAATTTCCCGATTAATGGCCAAATTCGGCTGGCAGATGTTCTTCTGCATATGGCATAGACGTGAATGAAAGGGAAGTGTGAGTTGAATCATTCTGAATCTGTCTCTACCCATTGAAAGGGTCTATTGTAAAAATATAGGCTACTCAAAATAATTAGTAGTAATAATAAAATAATACTAGGTCCTCTATAGTCCTAGGAGGAAAGGGCTTTTCTGGTAGAAAACAATTTTTTCAACAAATTTGCTTTTTGTTATGTCGGTTTTTTCAAGCAAAATGCCAGAAATTCCCCCTTTGCTTTTGTATTAAACAAGTATTAAACAATCCACACAGTTCTAACATTAAAATCACTGTAGAAAAAGAGTAAAGGGTCAGGTCACTTTCCAATGCCTACGTGTGGCAAGGGTCAGGGAAGATCAGTCAGGAATCCATGTAGCTGATGGCAGCAGTATTAGTGAAGAGGCTCTCACTTTAGCTGTGCCCCGAACATGGACGAAAAATTCTCACGTTTGAAATAACCTCTCAGATCAGCGTGCAGCTGTATCCTGACAGCCAACTCCTACCACAGGGCAAGAATTCTTCTGGAGAGTGGGGATTAGTCTGACCTGAGCCATTGTCGGGGTAGAGGTTGTATGAACAGACACACATCCTTTGACCTTTGCTGTGTCTCAGCACATTTTTCTGTAGCACTAGAAGAGGGGAGTGGTCTCTCTTCAGGACTATGGAGATGGGCAAATGGGATAGGAAAGTTCTGACATTCCTCCTAGTCTTTGAGGGTTTTCTGATCCCCTTTACACAGTGATTGCCAGAATTAGCCCATTAGCTACAGGTACGTGTGTGTATTTATTACATCCCAATTGATAGGCACAGCCACCAAAAGGGTGGACTGCAAATAGCTTTGGCACCACTTGCTCACTTTCAGCAATCTTTTTAAGAAGAACCAGCTCTCAGGTGACTGGCTTTCCCAAAAGCAGAGACCTCCTTTCCCCAAAACTGCATGTGAGGGCACATGGATGGTTGAAGCCTGATCAAAATGACTGATGCCCTTTTGGTCCTTTGTGATGGAAAGGTCAGATTTCAAATCTGGGACTATTCCAAAGCCAGTGGCCCATCATGAATGGGGGTACCTACTAGCACGATGCTAGCTCAATGGGCACATGGAAATGGGCCATGTCAGTGAGCCAGAGATTGACGTACTGCAAACATCTTTGCACTTGCGTATACTGTTTATAGCCATTTAGCACACATTTTGTGCTCTCTCAGGCGTCCATGATCAACTCTTGAAAATTGGGATTTTTAAATGAAGTTTTATAAAAATAAAAAAAAAATCCTGAAAAGTATTTGAAATCAGTGCAATATCGTTGAACAGTTTGGGCCACATCCCCAGGTCCAGCCTAGCTATACAGGCATGGGAACTGGGGGGCGGGGGGAGAGATCAAGGTGGCTCTCAGGGCTTGCCTACATGGTGCGTCATGGTGCTGGGTGTGAATTACAGCACAGCAGCGTGCAGCGTACACACACTGCTACAGTGCAGAGAAAGTTTTGGTGTGTCGCCTCGTGTACTCGGGGACTTTCATTCTGCAGCAGCGGTATCTTCCTGGGGCATTACCGCAGGGCAAAGCACTGTGCTATAGATTCACACCTTAGCTTGCACCATAGTAACTTGCTATACAAGACAAACCCTTAGCCATCTTTCCTCTCCCCCAGTTTTGGAGTGAAAATGCCTGCCAATATTCCTATACTTCATGTATTTGTCCATAAATAAAATGAATACTTAATAGAATAACCATACAGTCCTAGTGCTATTGCATGAAAAGGATTTGGCAAAACTCAATTTTCCCATTCAATTTTTTAAACTGTACTTGTGACGGAGAGTTTATTCATTGTGACACACATTAAAGCTGTATGTCATTGTAACATACTTTTATTGCAACCCTGCATCATATCAACAGTGAGGCTGACAGCATTTAGAATAATACTTCTATGTAGCTCAAATACTCTGACTATCCATCCTCAATAGGAAACCCACAATTGCACTAACTTATTGCTTTGTAACAAAATCAGCCTTGCATCTGATGGATTCCAAAAATGGAATTAAAAAACCCGATATGTAAAGGAATTGAATCAATTTGTTCATTGTTTAACATCCCTATAGAGTTGTGATATGTACAGTATTTTCTTACAGCCTCAAATCCGATAGAAGTATTGTTTTTCATGTGGCTCAGCCTTGTGTATCTAGTGGCCAATTTTTATAGTTTCATATACCTTACTTTAGACCTTAGTCCATCCGTGATTTGCTGCACATTGGGCTACCCACATTTGCCATCCTTGCCTTTCTCTCATTCAGAACTGTTTGTTTCCATGGTATTCATGGTCTTCCTCTCTTCTTACGTTTTCTGGCTTCCATTCAAGGGCGCTATTTGGTAAGCATTCTTTTTCCATTCACAGCACATGTCCTAGCCACTGATGTCTTCTTTTGTAGATAGTTGTGAGGGGGTGCCTTGTCCAGTCATTTTCTGACTTCTTCATTCATCTTCCTATCTCTATATGTTATTCCCAATATTCTTCTCAGACATTTGTGATGAAATGCATCCAGATTTTGCATATCTTTCTTGGTAAGTTGCCATGTCTCACTGCTATATGTTGTGATGGTGACAACAATTGCTTTGTTTTGTCTTGAGGGAGATGTTTTTGAGTTGCCAGATGTTTTTGAGACTTCCAAAAGCAGCGTTTGCCATCCCAATTCTTATTTCCTCAGAACTGGTACCATCTTGGCTGATGGTACTTCCAAGATACGTAAAAATGTCAGCCTTCTCCAGTTTTCCTTCGTCTATTTTGATTTCTGTCCCTGTAGTCCCCATTAACATGACTTAACAGTTCTTTGCATTGTATCTCAAACTTATCTTCTCCATTACTTCTTTTACTTGGTGTGTGCATTTTTGTAGTCCATTGGCATCTTTGTTGATAAGAGTGATGTCATAAGCAAGGTCTAGATGAAATAGCCTTGAATTGTTCCATTTTATGCCATATGTAACGTTTCATATACAATGAACTGATAAAACACATTCTCCATGTATTAAACATCTGGTATCCTATCTGAGATGAGATTTTTCTAGTATTGCTAGCTTGGACAGATGGGTTATATTAAATAAAAAGTGAACTAATAATGAAATAATTATTAAAATTACCTATTGTATAACAAATTCAACATGGAGTGCGGTGAGTTATGGAAAACCTTTTTACTCATTCTGAATCAGACTTCTTACTTGTGGAGAAAGATGTCATTGGCATCTCACCCATTCACAAAAAAAACCACATTTCCCTAAGAAAACAATTCTAGGACCTTCTCCCAGGGGAAAAGCAGTGATCAGACAATTGTTTCATAATTTTCTTTTGCTCTTGTACTGCAGAACGTTGGCTTAGTCATGACATTAATTCCAGTTGTTGACATTCATTCTCTCCAGTACCTCAAGCCATATACTTCAGATCATAGCTTTGGGGTAGAATTTTCTAAATATGATTTCTGTTTTTTGCATGCCCTAGAATTTAGTTTGCAAAATTGATAGCAATTACACTCACAAATACCATTTGTGCATACAGTCGAGTGCAAATGGGTTTTGTATATCATTTAAGCCCTGGTCTACACTACGAGTTTAGGTCAAATTTAGCAGCGTTAAATCGATTCAACCTTGCACCCGTCCACACGACGAAGCCATTTTTGTTGACTTAAACGGCTCTTAAAATCGATTTCTGTACTCCTCCCCGACGAGGGGATTAGCGCTGAAATCGACATCGCTGAGTCGAATTTGGGGTAGTTTGGACGCAATTTGACATTATTGGACTCCAGGAGCTATCCCAGAGTGCTCCATTGTGACCGCTCTGGACAGCACTTTGAACTCAGATGCACTAGCCAGGTACACAGGAAAAGCCCCGGGAACTTTTGAATTTCATTTCCTGTTTGGCCAGCGTGGTGAACTCAGCAGCACTCAGCAGCACAGGTGACATGCAGTCCCCACAGAATGTTTCTACGCTCCCCCTATCATCTCCGTCCCTGAGGTTATCGCAGATTAGAAGGCGAAAAAAACACACTTGCGATGACATGTTTTCCGAGCTCATGCAGTCCTCCCGCACTAATAGGGCACAGCGTAATGCAGAGGCTAGGAAAGAATTGCTGTGTTTGCTTAACGGCAAAAGTATCATGCCTCGCTAGCGATCCTGCCCGAGCCAGGTCGCTGTGTCACATGCACTCCGCGCTGTGTCAGTCTTGGGCGAGGGCATGACTGCTTTGTGAGCAGGAAGGCCATAGATACAGACATTGCATTAGGTAGCTTCTGTAGCTAGAGAAAACATTCCTGTGCATTCGGCAAAATCTGCGGCAAAAAAAAGAGAAGCCCCATAGTGTAGTGGTTATCACATTCACCTAACACGTGAAAGCCCCGTAGTGTAGTGGTGATCATGTTCACCTATCATGTGAAATGTCCCCGCTTCAAAACCGGGCAGAAACAGGTTACTGTTCCTTTTTCTGACTCCCCTCCTGCATTTTTAGACTTAGAACAGACGGCGCTGTGAAATTTTACTTTGAATTATATCAATTATGAAGTATCAGAGGGGTAGCCGTGTTAGTCTGAATCTGTAAAAAGTAACAGAGGGTCCTGTGGCACCTTTAAGACTAACAGAATTATGAGTTATCAATTATGAGTTAAATAATATGGAAGCTCTCTCTAAGTTATAGTCCCGGGTTCCCTACCCTTTCAGCTGCTCTGATAAATTAACATTTTTGTTAGGGGCGAGGGAAAATTTTCATGATGCCTTTTATAGGGACTGAATAGGGAAAGAGTCCAGCGGAGGGCAACAAAAATGATTAGGAGGCTGGAGCACATGACTTATGAGGAGAGGCTGAGGGAACTGGGATTGTTTAGTCTACAGAAGAGAAGAATGAGGGGGGATTTGATAGCTGCTTTCAACTACCTGAAAGGGGGTTCCAAAGAGGATGGATCTAGACTGTTCTCAGTGGTAGCAGATGACAGAAAAAGGAGTAATGGTCTCAAGTTGCAGTGGGGGAGGTTTAGGTTGGATATTAGGAAAAACTTTTTCACTAGGAGGGTGGTGAAGTACTGGAATGGGTTACCTAGGGAGGTGGTGGAATCTCCTTCCTTAGAGGTTTTTAAGGTCAGGCTTGACAAAGCCCTGGCTGGGATGATTTAGTTGGGCACTGGTCCTGCTTTGAGCAGGGGATTGGACTAGATGATCTCCTGAGGTCCCTTCCAACCCTGATATTTTATGATTCTATGATAAATGCTGTCTAGGACTCTGAAATAATCTTAACGTGGCCCATAGAGTGCAATCCTTCGTTCTGCATTTGAACTGCTCCTTACTACTGTCCAGGCTTCATGAGCCATGGGAGCGAGGGGCAGGCTGGGGTAGGTGCGACCGCGCGGTGCTGCCGGCTGGGCGAGCAGCCTGAGGCAGAAGCCTCCAGCTCGCATGATATTCCAGGCAGGACTGAATCTCCATGAGATGAAACTTAAAAAAGAGAATGACCTGGAGTCACTCCCATTCGGTGCTCTAAGAGGAGGATAGCCATGTCTGTCCAGGCACCCCTGATCGACCTCACCGAGGTCTACCAGCTGAGCGGTGCTGAGCGGGACCCCGGCTGGCAGGAGCCGGCAGATGGAGCCCCAGACCGACAGCGGGCTGAGTGGGTCCAGAGGATGGGACCCCGGAAAAAAGGCACAAAATGATTGTCTGCCGTTGCTTTCACGGAAGGAGGGAGAGAGGGGGGCCTGATGACATGTACCCAAAACCACCCGCGACAAAGTTTTTGCCTCATCAGGCATTGGGAGCTTAACCCAGAATTCCAGTGGGCAGTGGAGACTGCGGGAACTGTGGGATAGCTACTCACAGTGCACCTCTTTATAAGTCGATGCTAGCCGCGGTAGTGAGGACGCATTCCGCCGACTTAATGCACTTAGTGTGGA
Source organism: Terrapene triunguis (assembly GCF_002925995.2). Taxonomy (NCBI): domain Eukaryota; kingdom Metazoa; phylum Chordata; order Testudines; family Emydidae; genus Terrapene; species Terrapene triunguis. The sequence goes on along the minus strand of NW_020664487.1, from coordinate 13,578,693 downwards.
CATACGCAATAGACTATAAAATCGAATTCTAAAAAATCGGCTTCTATAAAATCGACCTAATTTCGTAGTGTAGACATACCCTAAGAGTGCAAGTCTCAATGTATCAAAACTGCTCTTACAAATGATTGGCAATGTGTGGTGCATACATAGCGATACCACATTGATGTCCTTTGCAAATTTAGCCTGCTGTGGTTTTGACTGGCTGATTTCACTATGTGTTTTGCCAGGGTAAAGAATCCAGGATTAGGCCCTTTTTTAGAAAGCATGAAACATGGTCATTTACCAGCCAAAAACTAGGGTACAAATAACCTAAAATATTGATTAAAACAAGAGAAAGTGAGAGCACTATAATGGTGTAGAGTGCTATCCAGGCTCTACTGCCAGGAGCTCGGGATGACTAGCCTAGTCACAAGGATTGGTAAATGGAAAGGAAAGAGAGAGATTGGGGCTGTGTATTTTCCATGGTATAACAATGCTGGACAGAGAAGTCTCAGAGTGCCCTGTCATTTCGGAAGTGGCAGGTGATTAGGACCCAAGGCGGTGATTGTTTCACGCTCCACCAAAGAGCACTCCCCAATCACCCATGTTGGAGAGTGGCCCACCAGCCTGCCTCCTATAGAGCCACAAGCCAGATTAGGGGATAGCAGATGGGAGGAAAAAGTCCTTTCCTTCCGTCTGATTGGTTCATTCACCTGTTGTGTCTCATGCTTAAGACTACAAGCTCTGCAGGGGCCTCATGCTGGCTGAAGTCCCTAGACATGAATACAAATGAGTATTATTAGTAACAGTCCAAGCCGGAGCCTGATTCTGGTAAACTGGGGCCAGCGCCTCTTGGTTTCCCCATGCCTCTAGCCTCTGTCCCCAGGAAGGGGGTTGGGTTCCTGGTGGTTTGATTTATATGTTTTGCCATATTTGCATTATGATCGCAGGGTTCTGGCTGTTCGTACTTGTATTTTTGCTGTATTGACAATAGAGATTGGTGTGTTTGGGGTAGGGGGCAGAGTTGGCAATTTATCTTATTCCATTTATAATGTTTGAAAGAGTCGATGACAGGATTAGCTAAAGGGGAAAATAGAACTTTATTTCAGTTTGAGCAATAAATGCAGGGAACTTGGAAAGTGCTAAATACTTCATATTGTGACAATCTGTGTCCAAAACCGAAACCATTCCCACTCTATATTTCAGTCATTCAGATAGTGTGAACATGTTGCATTCACTTTAGTAAAGTTGTCCATAGCCTTTCATACTTTGTATGCATGTGGATGTAAAGTGAGAGAGTGTGAGCATCTTTACTGAAATGAATGTAACAGGTGCACAAATGTATGTGATGACAGTTTTGTATCCATAATATCCCTGCCAAGAAACACTTGTACATATGCCAAATGGATTATACAGTAGTTATTTTTTAACCTGTGCTTTATTATTATAGAGGCTTAGTAGCGCCTCTGCATTTATTAAGGCTGGGTTCCATTTTTCACTTAAAGCAGGGATCTAATCTCTTTTTTTTTTTTGGTAAGAAGAGCATACTGTGTCTTTACCAAGCCCGCAGCACATAAGGTGTGTGAAAAGACTGAGTGTTCTAGGGGTTTTCATCTCAGCCTGTCTATACCACTTCTGAATTGTGGATGACTTTATGGAGTTACTATGTGCTGGAAAGCCGATATGTATGTGGATCCACCCTAAGTTAGCAGAGTTGTGTCAAGTGGGGGGGGAGGGGGAGATCAGCCCCTCAATTATGTCTTGTCAAATAAACCAACCTTGGGATAATAGGTTTGCTGTACATGGGAGAACACACCTCCTCTTGTCTGAAGGGAGAGGGATTGAGAGGAATGGGAAGCTACCAAAACACAGAACAGGAGCAGGTGAACCCAGAAGGAGTCTATAAAGGGACTTATATGAGGGAGATGGCCATTTTGCACCAGACTAGGACAAGGGAGGGCCATGGGGACAACCTACCTGCCTGCACACAGTTGATCACCCCAGGAAAGGGTGCACTGGTGAAAGCCATCTCCTTTAGGGTGTTTTATATGGTCTGTACTCTCCTGCACTTTACAGGATTAGATATAAAGCGGTGTGACTGGGGAATATGTCTATTGACTGCTTCACAACAGCTGCATCCCCCTGAGAGAGTTAAACTGCAAAGCAAAAGCTTCACAGCTGTTGGGTGGCATTCTGGAAGAGCAGTGAGAGTCCTGGGGAGCCTACAGTGTCAGCACTGCACTCAGAGGGGCCATGTGGGTGGACAGCAGGTTTCAACACTTGGAAGGGGGTGCCAGGCAGAAGACCTGGGCCTCAAGAGGGTGAGTAGGGGCAGGACACTGGGACAGCAGCTGGATTGCAATCAGGCTCCAGGACCTTGAAACACAGCTGAGGATCTAGAGCAGCATAAGCTCGGATTCCCCTGATAGCAGTCCTAGTGTGGCCAGGAAGGGGCGCTCACTCAGATCTGGGACACTTAAAATTCATGTTAACCAATACGCTAGCTAGAAGGCAACTGTGGGCCTTTTTCTCAGTCTCATCTGGTTTTTGTGCTGTAATGGGGTCAGCCACCTCTCAAGTGCCCCCTCATGGTTTTTTAAGTTCTCCAGGTCAGTCATTCACAGCCAGTTATTTCTGTGATGATATTTTTCCCTCTTCTGTACCCAGAAGCCTCCTGCTACAAGACAGGCCCAAAAAAGAAACCAACAGAACTCCACTGGCCATCACCTACAGCCCTCAGCTTAAACCTCTCCAACACATCATCAGTGATCTACAACCCATCCTGGACAATGATCCCTCACTTTCACAGACCTTGGGAGGCAGGCCAGTCCTCGCCCACAGACAACCCGCCAACCTTAAGCATATTCTCACCATCAACCATGCACCGCACCATAACAACTCTAACTCAGGAACCAACCCATGCAACAAACCTCGATGCCAACTCTGCCCACATATCTACACCAGCATCACTATCACAGGACCTAACCAGATCAGCTACAACATCACCGGCTCATTCACCTGCACATCCACCAATGTTATATATGCCATCATGTGCCAGCAATGCCCCTCTGCTATGTACATTGGCTAAACTGGACAGTCACTACGCAAGAGGATAAATGGACACAAGTCAGATATCAGGAATGGCAATATACAAAAACCTGTAGGAGAACACTTCAACCTCCCTGGCCACACAATAGCAGATGTAAAGGTAGCCATCTTACAGCAAAAAAACTTCAGGACCAGACTCCAAAGAGAAACTGCTGAGCTCCAGTTCATTTGCAAATTTGACACCATCAGATCAGGATTAAACAAAGACTGTGAATGGCTATCCAACTACAGAAGCAGTTTCTCCTCCCTTGGTGTTCACACCTCTACTGCTAGCAGAGCACCTCACCCTCCCTGATTGAACTAACCTCGTTATCACCATACTGATTTATACCTGCCTCTGGAAATTTCCATTACTTGCATCTGAAGAAGTGAGGTTCTTACCCACAAAAGCTTATGCTCCCAATACTTCTGTTAGTCTTAAAGGTGCCACAGGACCCTCTGTTGCTTTTTACAGATTCAGACTAACACGGCTACCCCTCTGATACTGTCTTTCCCTCAGCGCTCACACATGCCTCAAGTCAGGAATCCCCAGCTCTCCTTTCCAGAGCTGGGTTACAATCAAGCAGCTCCTGCAGGAGTCAGTCTTGTTCCCTGCAGCACCCACCCACAGCTCTCCAGGCTTCTGGCCTGCCCAGCACACCCAGCCCTGCCTAGCCGGAGGAGTTCACACACCACCCCTCCTAGGTTCCCTTCCCCCAGAAGCCAACTGGGCCTTTCCTCTCTTATATCCCCAGTCCTGGCCTAAATTAAATCACATGACCTCATTACCTCCTTGATTATTACTCATTCTCCCCACCTGGGGAGATGATCTAAGCTTATCACAGCTAAGGTGGAGGCCCAGTCACTTTGCAACACACCCCGTTGGCTCACAAATGGCTGCTTTGTATCATGTAGTTAAAGCTCATCACCTGCATTCCTTGAATTTCACTAAAGAAAGTAGGTTGTAACTAAGCCAAGTTTTTAAAGGTGATTTCCCCCCATCTTTCTTATTATTGTATCACTTCACAGTTTTCCCTTGCTCAAAATGGCTGTCATTTTCCATAACTTGCAATGGGACTGAAGCTACCAAGTTGCAGAGGTAGGAGACACTCTGGGCTATGTCTGTCTGGTAGATGCAGTACCTCTCTGGCTGAAGTCTTCCAGAAGACCCCCATAAACAAATAATTCATTGCACTCCTAACCAATGAAAGGTTGGTCCCTAAATCCCTTGGGAACCTTTAAAAATCCCAGTCTAAATCACATCCTTTCCATGCACGTGTTTTTCATTGTTATAGTCCTCCTGTGCTCCCACCAGGGCTAGCCCCCAAAGGAAAATATTTGCTCGCTGTTTCAGAACAGAATGAATGATAGTCTGCTTGTCCTTGTATCACAGCTGTAATGTGTTCCATGCCAGAATGAAAAGTCAACTCTGACACTGAAAATCTCATCAAAGAGGGGGTTTCTGACTCTGGGATTGTGGCCCAAACTCTCATGATTACCTTTAATCCCATGAATGGTATCAGTATAAGACTCAGGTGATTTTTAAAAAACACACATGGGTGTATGAAATAACATCCTTATAAAAACCATTTTCACTGGTACTTTCAAGTTTCATAGTTCCCCGGTTTTCTCATGGCTTTGGAAACCCCCCAAAGTGCTGACATTGTATTAGATTGTAGTTCAGTATTATATCAGGGCAATGCCTGCAGTCCCAGGTTCTGCTGGGCTGGGCGCTGAACAAACACTGAAGAGGCAGTCCCTGTCCCAAAGAGCTCTGTAATTGCCAAGTTTTGTATCTATACTGAAGCCATTAAAAACATTGAGCACAGAACATATTCACCCTCCGTTGCCAAGAAACCAACCTCATCTCACCTCACACACCAAAAGTCTATTCTGCCCACATCCCCATCTTCCCGGAGTATCACAGCAATCACTGGACATTTTGCAGACATTGGAAGGTCTGATCTCCTGGAATCAATTAAAAATGACACTGCTGTGAAAGGGGTGTAAGAGAAGAATCGGGGCCTTATGTTTTTACTTACCACCTTGACAAGGATCCCTGCAACGGCCGATGCCTCAGACTCTGTATATGCTGGCTACCCTGCTCCATGAGCTGTGGGGGAGCCATTGTTACAGACATCCATGGATGCTGATGGCATGGGTAAACCACAAACATATACAGGATTGGAGCTGTCCCAAACATCAGGTTTCCTAATGCAGCCACCAATTTGAGATGTAAAGCACCGCAGCTGTGATGATGTTTTCCGTAGAAATGCGTGTACCTTACATGGAGGGTGCACTGGGTGGCGGGGATATGAGGGCAGAGATCAGGTTGACTGAAGAACCTAATGGGGCATTTTGAGACTGTCCAACTTTTTGCTGGAGTTTTATGTGAATCCATATTTCCTAGTTTTCCAGTGTTTGACTTTGTAAAACTCCAGCGACAGAGTCTCTCTGCCTAACAGGCCAGCCTAGAAGTCCCCCAGCCTCAGGGAACTGGTGTAAAATCTGCGTAGCCATCTCTCCGGTCAGCTGCCCTAACCCCTACGTGGCATGGGGACACATTAGGGGCTGCTGGAGGAGCCTGGGCTCCACTAGGTTTTAACTGGAATATGGTAGCTTGGGCACCATAGAGAGCTAGCATGAGCGAGAGGAGGACCGAGGCTGCTTTGATTTATGCTGGTGCTGGAGCAGATGCAGCTTGTCAGTCAGGGAGCTGTAATGAAGCTCTGCATGGGGCTCCAACATTCTCTTTAGTTTTTCCTTACAAGGGTAAGTATGTACCACTAGCTTAACCACCAGCTAGCGAGGGGTTTTGCCATTGAATCTCTTTGTACTTTGCTTGTTGTAAACCACGCCTAGGTCTAGGTGGACATTTTAAAGCCCACATAAGCCTGCAGATCCATTGAACCCATGCACATAGCCACTCCTTTGCAGAGCCCCAAGGCACTTGCAGAGGGGCAGGAGGACAAGGTGCCTCAGTCCTAATGAGCGTAATGAAAATAATCTCTGCAAGGTCAGTCCCTCCCTAGCTCTCTCCAGCTTGTCATTACGCTACAAAGCTTATTTGCTCTGGAGGTTCTCTAGCTTATTACCCGGCAGAGTTCAACAGTGTCTGACCCCCCACCCCCGCCCAACTCTTCTTCTGCCCTCACAGTTAGACAGTGTTTGGACAAAATGGTTTTTCATCAGAAAATGCCAATTTGTCAAAACCAAATCTTTCCATGGGAGAGGGCTGGTTTCAAGGTTTCTGTGGTGCAGGAGGTAATTTCTGATCAAAACCACCAAGAGAAAGAGAGACTGTCCCACCATAGCCCGTAGCTCAGTGATTAGAGCATTCACTGGTTATGGGGCAGACACAGATTTGAGTCTCAACCCTCCTTGATTTGGAGCAGGGATTGGAACCTGCATCTCCCACATGAGAGCTCTTCTCACCAGACTCTAGAGGCAGTCTCTCTTTCTCACTCAATGAATACTACTTTATTTATACAAAGCAGAACAGCTTCAACAGGAGTGACTGAGGCTGATCCATCCCAGACTAGCCAGTAGCCTGGTGATTACAGCACTCTCACCTTCAAGTCCCTCTTCTAAATCAGCTAGCACAGGGACTTCTTAGATCTGCACTGGGCTGGAGAGGACCAGGCAGAGTCAAGACATGAACTTAGGTCTCCAAGCTAAGGGCCTGAACTACTGGGCTGTGGGCTGTTCTGGGGTGGAGAACTCGGTCTTTTCTGCTGTGGAAAATTTTGAAAAGTCTCAGTCCCAATAAGGAACTTAATTGAAATCTCAGAAATGTCTCAGAAAAGTCTGAGGAATGGGAAAACAGGTTCTGCTCCTGAGTTCCACAGGGCACTTGTAGCAGGGTGGGGAGGAATAATCTAAGCTGGGGGGGTTTAGGCTCTCTACAGGATGAGTACTTACCCTGCTCCCATGCATTCAGCCGAACCCTGCACTCATACATGTGTGTCTGCATCCAGATGCATTATCTTTCTGCAATAAATCCATGCGATATTCTGAAAGCTACACAAAGGCATTCTAGTGCTTGAGGATTACTAGAATAGCCATGTCTGAAGTCCTAAATCAATCTGTGTTTGTTTTATCACGTCAAATAAACATTAACAAACCTCCCAAACACCTCCTTTTTCAAACTACCTCCACCAAACCTTGCTTATTTTTTTTATGGCAAACAAAAAAACTACCCTGAAAAGGGAACACCTATGCCAATTTTCAGTTGGACTGATCAATGGTTAGCATGACTCATGACAGCAAAGGAGATTCAGCCTTAACTATTTAATCGCTACCATGTTATCAAAATAAGTACTTTTGTTGTTTTTTTCCAACATGCATTTCTTGCAGTGACCTACACTGAATTTCAACTATCATCATGCCGCTCTATCTAATTTAGTCAGAGTTAACTTGAATATTTTATGAAAGCCCAAAGTTGGAATCAAGACTAATCTACGGCTGACCTGCCCATAGCTAATTTACTTATCCCAATATAGTATTTTTGGCTCACTCTGCAAGTGAAGGTTAAACTTCTGCTTTCATAACATTCACTTTAACTGATTTAGCAAGATGAGAAGCTGTAAAAGAAATACTCCCAGCATTAAGCAATGGTTACATTCAAAATCACCACAGAAGTAGACTAGAGCATTGAAACATGCCATGGGCAAACAAGCCAGCTGTTCACAGGCTGCTGCTCTGCTGAAGTCAGGGAAAGATGCTAAAACAAGACAGACTTGGTAAAAAGGATCAGCTTGCCAGGGCATTCCTTGTGCTGCTGGCATGCAGACTATTAGTACCATAGTCCACTGGCTAAGTTTGGTCCATTCATCAACCGTCAAGAAAATGTGACCCAAATAGATGAGTCCCGGGTATAATTAATGTCACTTAAAATATATGTATTTGGTACTTTATCCTTGTGGACTTCATTCAGGAAGCCAACCAAGTAGAAGACTTCTTTGTCGAAGAATATACATCATCTTTAAGCTATAAATACCATGAACACAAATGATAGGTTTCGGATCTAATTACATTTCCAATGTCATTTTTAAATGTTGATGGAAGAGATAATGGAAGTTCTGGAACATTTGTCCGTCATTCCAATTTTTCACGGTCCTGTAGCATATGCTTGGCTCACACTGATTGTCAGTATGGAGTTTGTTCCATGACTTCAGAACTGCTCTTCCTGAAACAGGTCCAGTGATATCTTCCTAAAGATGGCCATTGGTTCAGGATACTTCACAATTCCTTTGACAGCTGGGAGAATGTTTGCAAATGCACTTAGGCAAGTGTGCCCGATAGCTCAGTTTGATTTATTTACACTACATTTGAAGCTTTCAGAGCGTTAGAATTTAATCTGCAAAAAGCAATATAGATAAAATGTACTAATTGCCTTCTGTAAAAGGATCCTGGAATCTCTATTTTTACAGGTTGGGTGAGTATATGAGAAGCATTATAGTCACTTGCTTTTGAATTGATTCAAATGTATGGATTTAACACATTCAATTGTTCTGTACTTCACTCCAGCATATGCTATTAATGAAAAGAGCCTGTTCTTGCTAAGATGTTGCATTTCCCTTGTGTTGTTGAGGGGGGAAAAAGGCAAATAAAAAAAAAAACCCCACATTTGAAAAGGAATGCAATAGAATACAATTTATTTTTATATAGCGTACTTCAGAGGCCACATCACAAAATGCTTTAGAGAAAGATGGTACAATAGAGAGAGAATGCAGTACAGTGACGGGCATACAGACAAAAAGGTACAACAACATTCAGAGATGAAAGAGAGGGAAAAAAACGAATGTTGAAAATTAAATGGGATAAAGATGCAAATAATGGAGGTAGAATGGACGACCGAAAGGAAGCAGCGCAGAACTGAGTACTCTTTAGAGTGAATTGCAAGTGAAAGTGAAAAGGCAGCTTTGTAAGGCTAGAGATGATGTGACAAAGTGGGAATGTTCTTAATGTTTTCTCTGAATACTGTGTGTACCTCAGTTTTCCTTATGCATGTCTTAAGTATCTAGGTGGTGGGATAAGGGTGTGTGATTGCTGCAGAGCCCTAGAGAGCCAGTGTGATGGTGTCTGCACAGAGAATGGCCACACTCTGTCTCCTGGCAACTGATGGCCTCGGCCCCTCCTCTGCAAAGATGCCAACTGAAGGTGTTGGAGAACAAAGAGCTCAGGTGGCCTCCTTGCCCGGGAAAGAGACAAAGGCCAGGGCAGGAGCTGGAGGGGGTTTCAGTTTGCAGCTGGCTGGGGAAATGGAGGGAGGCCCAGAACTGGATCTGGCTCCCTACCCCCGAAGATGGACCTGACTGAGGGGTCCTGTTTCCTGTTCCTACAAGCTCTATTTTGGACTCTGTTTCTGTCGTCCAATAAAACTTCTGTTTTACTGGCTGGCTGAGAGTCATGTCTGACTGCGGAATTGGGGTGCAGGGCCCCGACTCCTCCACACTCCGCGACAGATGATAAAGAAGAAACGGCAGTGGTTTTAGGGGAAAAGCTAGGTGAAAATTCCCAGTACATAGGGGCAGAAAATGTGAATAAATGACTCCTGATCATGGAACAGAGCTTGAGAAGTCTAAAGCCATGTTTACTCTACAGACCTTGGTCAATGCAAATTACATCAGCATAGAGCAGCCCCAGTTATTATACCATTTGTGCGCATGCATACTTGGCTCTTTGCATTGGCGCTGCTCATGCTCACCAAGGGTGCGTGTGTTGTAGCTCCATGGGAAGGTATCCCAGTGTGCAACTGGCCATCATCCAGTGTGCTGGTTTTTGGGAAGTGGTGGCAATGCACAGTGGGGCAGAAATGAGTCACGGAGGGGTGACTGGGAGCAAGGTCTTAAGTGCCCATCATGCAACTTTATCCATCCCATAATGTCATCCGTAGCCCGTAATTTTTGCACTTTTAAAACAAATCTCATAAACCCACACAGCCCTTCTCATTGTCTGCCATCTCTGACAGACACATAGAGCCTGTACTGCTCTGCACTATTGTCATAAGCATTGCATGCACAGGACACACGATCCGCTGGTATTTCCAGAGCTGCAAGTAGAACCGAATCAGTGGGGAATGTGACAATTTTGTGGAGGACAGATTTCTGAGGAACACAGTGAGAACCAATTCAAGGTTGTTGGTGGCATTCACGGAGCAGCTGCAGACAGTGGAGCGCCACTTCTGGACCTTAGAAACAAGCATTGACTGGTGGGATCACATTGTCATGCAATTTGGGATGATGATCAGTGGGTTCAGAACTTTCAGATGTGCAAGGCCCCATTCTTGGATCTATGTGCCAAGCTCACCCTTGCCTTCCACTGCCGGGGCTCCCGAATGAGAGCTGCACGGACAGCAGAGAAGTGAGTGGCAATCGCTTTGTGGAAGCTTGCAACGTGGGATTGATACTGGCCAGCGGGAAATCATTTTGGAGACAGGAACTCCACCACTACCTGGCATGGCCACAGGAAAGGGATGTGCCTGGAGGATTATTATGCTTTCACAACCCCTGGCTGCCAAAACAGAACTTTAGGGGCCATTGCAGCTACCCCTATAGTAAACACTACAGGACCTATTATATTTACATTGTGTTGAACAATGGGAAGCCCTCATTTGCAGTATTGTGCTCCTCTCTAATTGCTTCCGGTGAATTACCAGGAAAAGCAGGGACGAAACGTGGGGGTGAAATTGTGCAGAAAAGGGGGAGTTCCAGAGAGCACTGAATAAATATATGGTATGTGAGATGACAGAGGGCACTCTAAGAACTGACCTCTCCCTTCTTTTTAAGCTGTGCCATATAATGGTATGCTGGAGATTGTGCCGTTCAGACACTGTCCTGGGTAGGAAGCAACATAGAGCCACCTTGCCCTGCCCAGAAGGAGCTCAAGGAGGAACTGTGCCATAAGATGTCACAGCCCCTCTGCCAGCTCTCAAGTGCGCAGGGGGTCTGTGCAGGATGGGGAGGGGCGTGTTTTGGGGGGAGTTGTATGCCCCTGGGGTGTATAAAGGTGCTTGCCTGAGGCATGCGGGTGTGGGGAGAGCTCTTTGTGTTCCCCCAACCCACTCATTGAGCATGGGCTGGGGCAAGGGGAATCTCTGGGGACATGTGGTGACCTGGGAAGTTAATGACAGCTACACTTAAATGTAAAGCAAATATTTCTTCCTACTGCACATACTAAGCCTGTAGCCTTCATTGCTATCTGAGCTCAGTCTAAAAACCAGATTCAAGCAAGCCAACAATCAAAAGTTAGGCAAATCAGAATTCAAGCTGTGCATGCAACCTTAAGTTAGCCCCTTGAGTGCATTTATCATGACACAGTCATTAGTTACACGATCACTATTGTGGTCTTGCTCTTTACATAAAAACAAGCTGAAGAAAGCACAGGGCACAGGTGGGTCCGAAATAACAATGTTTACCAACAGACATGCGAAGCCTGGCTACATAAACAACACTGCTCTGACTGATTTTTGGCAGTGTCTCAAAGGTGGAACAGGGTGGATGCCACTAGACAGCTCACAAAATGTTTAAAGAGATCCTACCCCACTGCTATATGCTACAATCACATACTTAATTTGCAATCATGTTCTTAATATTCAGAGAGCTTAACAGACTGAGTCAGGCTAGCTCAAAGGTCACCACTCCATCTGCAACCACAATGTCTGGAGAGAGGGGTAATGGCACTCTCTAGGAAAGCCGCCTGATTAGTGAATACCAGAGGCAGGGCATTGCAGCTGGTGGCCCATGGCAATACATCTGTCCCACCCCAGGAAGGGCTAACTCCTCAGCCAGGTCTCTTTCAGGCCCTTCTTTCAGGGCACAGTTTATTAATTTCAGCAAAAAGCTGGCAAAGTAACACAACTACGCTCTCCCCTTGCCCCCTCCACAGGCTTCAGAGGGCCAGAGGCCTCTGACTCTGTACCTACCTCTCTCTCTCTCTGCTCCTGGACCAGTAACGGGACCCAACCTCCCTCCTGTAGCTCCCCTTCCAATCAAACTCTCCCACCCCTTTGCAGGGATCATCTGGCCACTTCCTAGATTTCCCATAATTAGATCTATATAAAAAGCAAACAAAACACTCTCCTGATCCTGGAGGTGAGGTGAGGAGAGAAAACGGATGAATAGACAACAGCAGATGCTCCAGTGTTATGTCCATTTTGTTAGGCCCTCAGTCCCAGATCCTCGATAGTATTTAGGTGCCTACTCCCAATGAAAACCAGTGGCTCCTAAATACCACTGAGGCTCTGGGCGTCAGCTACCACAGTGATGAACACAGTGTAAGTAGGTCAGAAGTACAGATATCAATTGTTTGTAATAAAGATGTCACAGGCCACTCACACCTCAATTGCAGTGTGACAGGGAAGAACCTTGTCAGTGAAAGGCCCAGGGTTATTTGGTGAATTTGTCTGGTCTGTGTCATGCAGAGGTCAGACAAGATAAGCATAGTGGTATCTTCTGGCCTGCCAAGCTATGAATCTACAAATGCCTTATGTTTATAATGGTACTCCCTGGGGACCAACCGGTGCAGAAGTGATCAAGAAGCAGCCTCTATCTGTGTCAAACAAATAAAGGGCTTTAAGGAAAAGGGCAGGGAGCTAGACCTTTCATTTGATATATTGTGAATATTTTGAGGTGCTCCAGTACTATGGGGAGGAATGTCACAGACAGCCCTATAAATGAATAAACGAACAATAAATAATGTAAGTAGCTGGCCTTTGTGTCATAGAGCAGGGATAGTTATAGAGCACAGTGACTTTTATGGTATAAGACCCAACAAAATTAAAACTACAACCCAAAAGGAAATGGAAAAGTTGTAGTCTGAAACTTCAAAAAAAAAAAAATCATAAAAGCGTAGGCTGACAATGAATTATTAAGATGATACCAGGGAATAGCATCTGTGGAGGTGATAGGTGGTGCCAGTACGTCTGAATTTCATAATGTATCTGGATTCCAGAAAGGTTCCTGAGCCTTGCATGAAAACAGTATGTTTCAGTTCAAAGGCTAATCCTTTGGAATATCTTCAGAAACCATGGTAGTTGGTATACACCACTGAAATTACAATAAACCAAATAAACCTAAACCAAAATGGAACCAGATTGCTGGCACTTAAAATTAAAAAGGTCGTTGATCGGTTTTTTAAACTAAGGGCTGGGGGAAAGCTGACAGGAGCGGAGGAGAACATGGTCCAGACGGAGACATCCCTTAGGGGAGGATCTACTAATCGAGATTCTCGGTGTCCTAGTAAGGAGGAGAGGATGGAAGATGATAAAATACAGGTAGGATCTGATGAGAAACAGTCTAATGAAAAAAAGTCCCATTCAATTACATCATGTAATGGCAGACAGCTAAAAAGTGACAAGTTTTTAAAGTGCTTATATACCAATGCTAGGAGTCTAAATAATAAAATGGGTGAACTAGAGTGCCTCGTATTAAATGAGGATATTGATATAATAGGCATCACAGAAACTTGGTGGAACGAGAATAATCGATGGGACACAGTAATACCAGGGTGCAAAATATATCGGAAGGACAGAACAGGTCGTGCTGGTGGAGGAGTGGAACTATATGTGAAAGAAAGCATAGATTCAAATGAAGTAAAAATCGTAAGTGAACCAAACTGTACCATAGAATCTCTAGGATAGTAATTCCATGCTCTAATAATAAGAATGTAGCAGTAGGGATATATTACCGATCACCTGACCAGGACAGTGATAGTGACTGTGAAATGCTCAGGGAGATTAGAGAGGCTATTAAAATAAAAAAACTGAACAACAATAATAGGGGATTTCAACTATCCCCATATTGGCTGGGTATGTGTCACCTCAGGACGGGATGCAGAGATAAAGTTTCTTAACACCTTAAATGAATGCTTCATGGAGCAGCTAATCCAGAAGAGACAATTCTTGGTTTAAGTGGAGCACAGGATCTGGTCCAAGGAGTGAATATATCTGGACTGCTTGGTAATAGTGACCATAATATAATTAAATTTAACATCCTTGTGGTGGGGAAAACACCACAGCAGCCCAACACTGTAGCATTTAATTTCAGAAAGGGGGACTACACAAAAGTGAAACAGAAATTAATAGGTACAGCACAAAAAGTGAAATCCCTGCAAGCTGCATGGAAACATTTAAAGAAACCATAATAGAGGCGCACCTTCAATGTATACCCCAAATTAAAAAACATAGTTTTCTGTATGTTCCATAATTCCATAATTCCTAGGTAGAATATTAGGAAACACTATTTCACTTGGAGGATGCTGAAGCACTGGACTGGGTTACCTAGGGAGGTGGTGGAATCTCCATCCTTAGAGGTTTTTAAGGCCAGGCTTGACAAAGCCCTGGCTGGGATGATTTAGTTGGTGTTGGTACTGCATTGAGCAGGGGATTGGACTAGATGACCTCTTGAGGCCTCTTCCAACAATGATTCTATGATAGTAAGAAAACCAAAAAAGTGCCAAAAAAGTGCCACCGTGCCACCGTGGCTAAACAACAAAGTAAGAGAAGCTGGGACTGCAATCCACGGCCGTGGGGACTGCGATTGGCCGAACCTGCGGACGCAGCAGGTAAACAAATTGGCCCAGTCCTCCAGGGGGCTTACCCTGGTGAGCTGTGTGCCAGAGGTTGCCGATCCCTGCTGTAACCTATCATTTAAATCAGCTTCTATACCGGGGTCGGCAACCTATGGCACGCGTGCCAAACACGGCACGCAAGCAGATTTTGAGTGGCACACTGCTGCCTGCTGCGGTCCCGGCCCCCAGCCCCACTCAGCCCCCCCCCCCGCCCACCGCTCTCCCCTGTGGGGGCAGGAGGCAGAAGCTTGGTCCTGCGGCAGCCAAGCTTCCCCCCTCTCCCGCTTCTTCCCCCAGAGTGGTGCTTTCCTGCCTCTCCTCCTCTCCATCCCTGCGCCAATCAGCTGATGGCCCTTGCGAGGGGGAGGGGGAGGAGTGGCAGCATGCTCGCTGCTCCGGGGTGGAGGCAGAGAAGAGGTAGGGGCTGGACCTTGGGGAAGGGGGTGGAACAGGGCATATCCCTTCCAGCCCCCTGCCATGAGCCGCTCAGTGCTGAAATGATACCTCCCAAATGTAGTGCAGACATAACTCTATGAATCCTCAGCTGGTGTAAACGATCATGGCTATGACAAGTTATATTAGCTGAGGATCTCCCCCAGAGCATCCAGAGAGCCACTCCAGAACGTCCACCGAGCCATTCCACACCTGCTCTGCTCTTCAGGATCCCGTAAGTATTGCTGAAACCATAAGGAAATACATTGCATCCACAGGTGCTTGTTTTCAAGTTATTAAACAATCTGATTCCTTAACATACTACTCACCATTCTGGGGGTAAATAGGTAACCCAAAATGGTCGTTGTTAGCACGCACAATTCTCAGCAGGAGACTAAGGCCTAGAGATCCTCAAAGATATTTAGGGTCCTAACTTTCACTGATGTTCCAACAGAAGTTAGGATCCTAAATACCTTTGAGGATCTGGACCTCAGTGAATAGTTCATCTTCTGCTCTTACTTCAGTCCCTTCTCATGGGTATTTCTGCTCTCTCCCGTGTGAAGGGGGATATCAAGAACCTGACATAAAATTTGTGAGTTTTTTTCTGTCTGTTTAGAATTACAGTAGTCTCAGCCACAGAATGGGCAGAGCTTAAGTTGCACGATAGAAATGTACTTGACCGTTGTACATTTTTGGTATTTTTTTTCCAAGTGGTCTCTGGGGCCAAGTGGAAGTGATTGGATAGGCATAAGTATGCATTCACAAGAGGGGTTTAGAACAGTGGCTCCTAATATTTTTGCACAATTGAAGCCCTTTTCCCAAGAAAAGAGCTATAACTTCTGTCCCAAGGCAGAGGCGCGAGAAGGCCTGAACACTGATTTTGTCAAATGAGAAGGGGGCGTGGGGCAGGATGGGACAGTCTCCCCAGGATGTTCTGTGTATCACAGATCTGCTCTCTGCAGGGGCTTCATCTGTCCTAATATGGGGAGGGCTCATGTGGAAGGTCAGGACAGGTGCAGGAACCTAACCTGTGACAGAATCCCACAGAGAGCTGCCGGGAGCCATAGAACAAACAGTGCCCACCACTTCTCATTCAGCTCTGTGTGTTCTAACCAGCTATGGCACCTGGGCTGCTCCAAACCTTCCAATAGGTGGCAGCAGCACATCTGAGGCGCACGGTGGGAACAGCTACGGTCTGAAGGATGGAGCACACAACTGGGATTCCAATCTTACCTCTGACAAGCCTCTCTCAGCCTCCATGGCTGCAAGAGGGATGCCAAGTTTATATTGGTGTTTTCATCCTCTCTTCACTTGCCCAGCAAATTGCTTTCCCAGAGAATGAACAAGGAGTTTAAACTAGATGCTGACTGATCTCCCCATGTCTGAACTCTCTACATTGCCCCCAAAAGGAGGTGGACTTCTTCTTGGGATGAATCTTCCAGCTGCTCTGCTTCACCTAGTATTCTTATTAGATCTGGGACGGTGTCACGTCATACATCAATCACTTTTGGATTTGGTGGTGCGCAGAAGGATGTACAATAGCCTTTGGCCAAGGTTTCCAAAAAAATTGGAGTCTAAAGTTAGCCTTTAAATGCTTAATTAGACTTCTAATTAAGTATCCTGTCTTCTGATAGCAGCCACTGCCAGATTCTCAGGAGGGAATGACCGGAACAGACGATTTTGAGCAATCCATCCTGTCATCCACTCCCAGCTTCTGGCAGTGGGAAGTTTAGGGATATCCAGAAATGGGCTTGCATCCGTGACCATCTTGGCTAATAGCCATTGAGGGACTTATCCTCCATGAACTTACCTAATTCTTTTTTGAACCCCATTATACTTTTGGCCTTCACAACATCCCCTGGCAATGAGTTCCACAGGTTGACTGTGCATTACGTGAAGAAGTACTGCCTTATATTTGTTTTAAAACTGCTACCTATTAATTTCATTGGGTTACACCTAGTTCTTGTGGTATGTCATTCATGATTTCATAGACCTCTATCATATCACTCTGTAGTTGTCTCTTTTCGAAGCTGATCAGTCCCAGTCCTGTTAATCTCTCCTTGTACAGAAGCTGTTCCATACCCCTGCTTCCACACCCTTAATCATTTTGTTGTCCTTCTGTGCACCTTTTACAATTCTAATATATCATATTTGAGATGGGGTGCTTAGAACTCCACACAGTATTGAAGGTGTGGGCATACCATGGATTTATATAGTGGGATTGTATTTTCCATTTTATTTATTTATATTTTCTCTATTCGAAAGGTTCCTAGCATTCTGTGACCTTCTTTGACTGTGACAAGGTGCACTCACCCCTTGTGAGTGCCTCCTGTTGGCCGGGTGCGATCCTGCACTCTTTCCTGGTCCTGACGCCCCTTGTAGGTTGTTGCCCTCATCAGGCAGGACTGCAGTGACTCAGCCCTCCAGCCAAGTCATACAGTCAATATGCATGAATGAACCCCTTCCGGGGTAACAAAGGTTTGACACATGGTCTGAGCTTACTAGGGTCTTCAGTACCATTTCTGGGCCCTTTAAATCTCATCCCTTTCTTGGCCTTTAGTGAGGAGTCTATCTGGAACTGTCACTCTGCCCTCACCAGGGTCTTGAGCCCTGCCTCTAGGCCCCTATAAATCCTGCCCTTCACTTGGGCTTGTCAACAGAGCCTTGTCCCCTTCATGGGACTTAGAGCACTTCACTAGTGGTCAGAGGGGCCACCCTCTACTCTGGGTCACAGCCCGGGGACCCTTCACAAAGCAGCCATATACTGCTTCCTTTACTTGGTTGCTTCAGTTAGTCCCCAGGTCTTTTCCCACATAAACCCATCTCTTCACCCTTGCCTCAGGGCTGATGTTTTCAAACCCTCTCCTTCCTTGCTGCATGCAAGTATCACCAGAACCCTCTTTCTAGTTCTCTTTTTGAGCTCCTGTGACCAACAACAAGCACCCATCCTTGCTCCTCTGATCCCAACCCAGAACTGACCTGCTCAGGCCAAGCAACTCCTTTTACTGAGCCTGCTGTGCTCTGATTGGCTGCTTCCCCACAGCCTTTCTAGGCAGGCCTGGAGACTCTTCGCTGCTCTTATCCTGGGACCGGGTGTGGTAGGACCACAAAGCCTCTAGTAGGGGGCCTCAAAGGGCTTGGTACACCCTGTCACAGATTGCCGCTGCACATTGAGAGGATGTTTCAGAGAACTATCCATGGTGACTCCAAGATCTTTTTCTTGAGTGGTGACAATTCAGACCCCCATTATTTTGTATGAACAGTTGGAATGATTTTTTCCAATGTGCATTACTTTGCATTTGTCAACACTGAATTTCATTTGCCATTTTGTTACCCAGTCACTCATTTTTATGAGATCCCATTTTTGTGAAATCCCTTTGTAGCTATTCACAGTCTTGAGTAATTTTGTATCATCTGCAAATTTTGCAACCTCTCTGTTTAGCCCCTTTTCCAATTCATTTATGAATAGGTTGAACAGCACGGATCCCAGTACAGATCTTTGGTGAACCTTGCTATTTAGCTCGTTTCATTGTGAAAATTGTTGGCTCCCTCAAAGAATTCTAAAAGATTGGTGAGTCATGATTTCCCTTCACAAAGCTGTGTTGATTCTTCCCCAAAATATCATGTTCAGCTATGTATCTGACAATTATATTATTTACTATTGTTTCAACCAATTTGCCTGGTATTGAAAATGGGCTTACTGTCATGTAATTGCCAGGATCACCTCTGAAGCCTTTTTTTAAAACTAGTGTTACCTTAGTTATCTGCCAGTTATCTGGTACAGAGGCTGATTTTACACACCACAGTGAATAGTTCTGCAATTTCATATTTGAGTTCCTTCAGAGCTTTTGGGTGAATAGCATCTGGTCCTGGTGACTTATTACTATTTAATTTATCAGTCTGTTCCAAAAGATCCTCTACTGACACCTCAATCTGGGACAGTTCCTCAGATTTGTCACCTAAAAAGAATAGCTCAGGTGTGTGGGAATCTCCCTCACATCCTCTGAAGTGAAGACCGATGCAAAGAATTCATTTAGCTTCTCTGCAATGGCCTTGTCTTCCTTGAGTGCTCCTTTAGCACCTCGATTGTCCAGTGGCCCCACTGACTGTTTGGCAGGCTTCCTTAAAAAAATTACTTTAAAAAATTGCTGTTAGTTTTTGTGTCTTTAGTTAGCTGCTCTTCAAATTCTTTCTTGGCCGGTCTTCTTTTTCTTTTACATTTGACTTGCCAGAGTTTATGTTCCTTTCTATTTTCCTCACTAGGATTTGACTTCCAGTTTTTAAAGGATGCCTTTTTGCCTCTAATCAGTCTGTGCTTTTGCCATGGTAGCATTTTTTTGGTTTTGGTCCTTCCATAATTCTCACAGACTCTCTTTTCTATGTAGAAAACACGTTCTTCTGCCAGGCCCCACAGGTACACTGTTACATCTCACCTCTGCACCAGTTGTTCTGTCCAGTTCTTTGCATCCATTCTGTGATAGAGTATAAAATCTGCCTGTTTCTGTTTGCTCCCCTTAATCTCCTCAGTGCCTGGTGCTTCACTTTATTATCAGATATGCCTTGCATCTTGAAATGTAATTTTCATCCTGGATGTCTCTATGTTTTCATCAAGGTTTTGCTCTGAGTTTTTGTTTGGTTTATTTGCAACACAATCTGTTTGAGCCTTTTCATTCATTCACTCATTTGTTCTCATAGTCTGTCACTTTTGAAAGAGTCACTTGATTGTAGGATGCTCTCCTGAAGCTCTTCTGATGATTTCTGCCTTCCACAGCAAGCTTGAGTCCAACCTAATTCTTTTCTCTGATTTCGATGTATTCTAAGCATTTCTTTAAATCAGATTTAACATCCTCCTATGGGCATTCTCACCAACATATCCTGTTTCACTTCTGTTAGGTAAGATCTCTATTTTGAGGCTCAAATTCTGCCTTGATGTCAACTGGATTGCAGGGGTGTATCACAGGGCAAAATCTAGCCCTATAGGCTGTGTTCAGAGATGAGTATAAATGAGATTATGAGATTCTAAGCCTGTCTAATTTAAACCCAAACTGAGGTAGGAGGTAACATTCTGTTACTTGCACTTCCTGCTTCTTCCACCTCGTCTGCTTTTCCTTGGCATGTAAATTACATAATTTAGACTGTCTTAGATTCGGACTCAGTGGACCAAATTCAGAGGTAACGTGTAATGAGGTGTTAAGATATATGCTAGGGAGAGGGTGGTAGTCCAGGAGATGTTGAGTCTCTTTTATTATGATTTATTCACTAGGTAGTGGAGAAAGTGTAAATATAGCATTTACATGACATTAATGTAAGACTCATCTCTGAATTTGGTCCCATGATTTGTTATGGTGGAGATCTTCTATCAACTCTTGTAGCATACTACCAAGATAATAGTGTGGGATATCAATTCCCATTCCAATTTTGTACCCTCTCCGTATGTTACTCATTTGCATCTCATGACACAGGCTTATAAATGAATTATCATTTTCACACATTTCTTTATAACAAATATAACCTTTACTGATGGCTTTAGCCCAGAATTTTTTATGCAGTGCCTAGCTCTGCTGCACAGTAAGCTATCGGATAATCAATGATTCTGGCTTTGGACAATTTTAAATTATATTCTGATTTAAAAGCATTTGATTCTTCTGGTTAGACAAAATCCAGCATGCCTAATGACATGTAATCTTTGTAAATGGAAGGTAGGAAGCTAATTAAGGCGTAGTACTGTGCAAATTTTTTTTTGCCAGCTTTTAGAAGTTGAATATTCATAATATTTCTAACCCCTTGGCAGACGAGGTACACTGAATAGTTATCACCAGAAACGTGTGCAGACTGGGGAATGTACCTCTACCTTGCATCCATGGTGTTAAATTCTCAGAGATTTCCTTATTTCTGTATTGAGATACACTGGACTACTATTCCCATTAATGACACTAGAATCTTATTTGACAAGGGGCTATTCCCATATGGCTTCTTTTATTGCCTGCCCTGACTCTATGCTTAGCACATGGAAGATGCCATTTCTCTCTTTACATGCTGGAACCTTAATGATATTAAAGACATGGATGCTTCCTATTTGTCTAAATATATTCCTGTGGAAATGCTTGTAAAAATAAATATGTTCCTTGAGGGATGCCACGTCTGTTTGTGATTGCTGTTCCGTCACTGCCCTTTAGGGAAAACATCTGTGAGGGCCGACACCAGCTGCGTCTCCCTGTTCTATTTCTGCTCGGAATTAGCATGGACCATGTAGACATGTGCCTTTTGTGATTTGTTTCCTAAGGGTCTTGTAAACATCACTGTATTCAGCAATATCTCTTTAATTGTGATCTGTCTTCACTGATAACTTTGCTGAACTTCTGGAGTGGAATATAGTGACTTTGGCAAATGACAGCGCCTGTCACTCATTGTTGTACACATTGGACTGTACAGTGATTTTATTTTGTGTGTGTGGAAAGTGGGCCAGTCTGAGTCGCCATGACAAACAGCTGCACTGCTCTGGCTTTGCCCAATTGCCATAAAACTTGGCTGACTGATCTGCTGAAGCTTCCTTTAGTGTCGGGGAATCCCTGTGCTTTGGTGGTCTGTTCACACCCCGGCAGGAGGGTTGGGGAACGGGTCAATGATGGGCCCTAGCAATCCCCTAATGGCCCTTTAGGGATCAAACGAGCCCAGGAATCCATCTTTGCACCTTTTTAGGGCCTGCACCAAGCCTAGTTCAGGCAGACTTCTGCACGGCTGCCTGTTGTCTTGTGCTGATTCTCCAGCCTTCATGCAAATCTCTAGGGAGTGGCAGGGTTCCCATGGGCAGAGATGCCCACAGAGATTTCTTCTATGTAATCCTCTGCCAGTGGGTGCTAGAGTAGAAAGGGGCGATTCAGCCCATGGAATTTTCTTCACGTCAACATTTCACTTGAGGGCTAGTCCTGGTCGCTCTTGTATCTATCATTCATTGGCAAATCTCAGTGGTATTTCTGTCATTCAAAAGTAACCACGGACAATGTTGAATCAGGTATAGATGAAAAATCCACACTCTGATGTTCATTTCAGTGACAATTTATAATTCACGAATAACCCCCCTCCTTTTAAAGTTAGTTACAGTTGCTTTCATCAGTAGACTAAACCATAAACACACAAAACAAACAACCCCCCCACCCAGGAAATAAAAAGTTAAAGATTAAAAGATTTCCTAACTGGAGAGTGCTTGACTGTGCAAAGCCAGAATAAACGAGGCCCATTTTGAATCCCAAAATGTCACACCCATGCAACCTTCACTCAGCCCCCCTAGTGCATATGCATTATGATAGAGCCTTTAATCACATGTAGAAGTGGCCACCTGTGAAAAATTAGGTATCCACGACTTGGCCTGTATCACATAGGAACTCTGTGGTGGATACAGGGCCAGAATCCAATTCTCCAGGTCAGCATTCAACTGCTGTAAACACAAGGCTATCCTTTTGCTTCCGGTAGTCCCTGCCTCATTCGGTACAAACCTTCCAGCTTCTGCAACAAATGAAGCAAGGGTCCTACAGACAACAGACTCCTTTACCACACAGCCCTGATTCATCCCCAGAGCACTGAATGAAACGGGGGTCCTGTGTAAAAAAGAACATGGGACCATGTAAGTAAAGTCTGTCTCATAATGCATAGAGGGGCTGAATGAAGGTAGCGTAGGTGTGACATTTTGGGGATTCAAACCAGATCAGTGAGGGGTTGTGTCACTGCCTGCCTTCAATGCTATGTTTCTGTGGCTCACAGCTTGCACACCGACAGCCAGCAGACAAGCATGCAGGTCACACCCTGGCTTCCACCACTCAGTGACTGTTTGCCGAGTGGCCCCAGCACCCTCCCAGTTCTGAATTTCCCCCAAAGGTGTCTCCCTGCTGTGTCCAGCCTGGTCCTGGAGCACGCTGAGAAGTTGTGAGGTTCACTGCCCCTTTAAAGAGACGGGAACAGCAACTTGTTATCTTGACCGGCGTTACTAATTGCTTAGTAAATCCAAGCACTGGGCTGGTCTAGATAAAAAGTATAACAAGGCTATTCAGTTAGAAAGGGAATGGTTTTAAGTGAGTTCAAGTAAAGAGATAAAGATAGGAAGGGTTTCAAACAAAAAAAAAAGGAAACATTTGCTTTCTAATGGCTAAGTCCCAACTTAACAAGCTCCAGTCCTCATTCGAGGTATTTTCCTCACCAATCTTCCTTTTCCAGCAATGGCTGATGAGCTCTTAGCCAGGATCCCCACAGAGACCCAGGTGCCGGATTTCCTTGTCTCCTCAGGTGGTGGGTAACTTAGGGGTTCTCTGCCCTTCTCTTTATAGTCCAGTGAATCTTTGAAAAGTACCTCTCTCAAAGTTCATTCAAGAGGCAGGAAGGCTCCCTGGGGGTGCAGTCTTCACACCCAAAGAGATTGTTAAATGATCCCTTCCCCACTCCCCACTTTCTGTCCTGAAGGCTTCATTTGCCTTGGATGCAAATGTGCTTTTCTTTGTCTGTGGTCCTTCCTCAATGTACATTGGAGGCACATTCAAGCAAGCAGAACCTCATTCCTTTGTCAGGAAAAAAATCCTGTTGATAAACTCCCCTTGATGTGCCTGATTTAAAAACATTTTAGTCAGAATTCCAGCACATCTGTCTAATCCTTTGTGGTTGACCGTACATACATCACACAAGAATATCAATGATCAGGGAGTTATTCATTTTCCAATGATATATTATATGCTACCTTGTAGGTAAATATCCTGACAACACTGTGTTAGGTGTAGTGAGTATGTCTGGTCTGGCACGAGCTGCTGACTCAGAGTAGTCAACCACCAAAAGCCTCTGTGTTTCAATGGACAATGCTCTTTCTGGCACTTCCTAACTGGAGTTAAGTTAATCCTTAACTTTGTATTTCCTAATTGTTTATGGTTTCATTTATTGATAAGAGCAACCTTAACTAACACTAAACTTAACACCAAACACAATTTTTGTTTGTGAATTTCCTTAGTTTAACGGAAAAAAATATTTTATGTGTGTATTATTTAAAACAGGGGTAGGCAACCTATGGCACGCGTGCCGAAGGCAGCACACAAGCTGATTTTCAGTGGCACTCACACTGCCCGGGTCCTCGCCACCGGTCTGGGGGCCTCTGCATTTTAATTTCATTTTAAATGAAGCTTAAACATTTTAAAAACCTTATTTACTTTACATACAACAATACTTTAGTTATATATTATAGACTTATAGAAAGAGACCTTCTAAAAACAGTAAAATGTATTACTGGCATGCAAAACCTTAAATTAGAGTGAATAAATGAAGACTCGGCACACTACTTCTGAAAGGTTGCCGACCCCTGATTTAAATCATGAAACACTTAAACATTGAAGACAATGAATGTGTATTTATTGCCATGGTTATCTTTGTGATGCTCCATATTTCACCACTTATGCCACGTTGGATAAGTTTCACTGCAAATTCTAAATGACATCTTTTCTAAAAAAAATTGTGTAACAGGGTAGGGTACTCTGATCTATAATGTTCTGCTTTTTTAGAAAGGTAAATATTCAAAGTCACAGCCCCCAATTTGTAAGCAGCAGTCTGCATAAAATCTACATGAAATGGAGCTGGAAGTTTGTATCTTATTTTCATGTAACTACGTTTTGATGAAAGTAACAAACCATGACCCTTTGAAAAGGAACAAAGGGAACCTACCCCCAGGACAAACCCACGGAAGCACAGCAGGAGCTTATCCAAATCCAGTCTGCTTTCCTGACTGCACCTCCTGGGACCCTGCTCTAGAATAACGTTACGGTTGTCTGGGGGAAATCAGTTATCAAAGGCAGCCATTGCCATGACAACCAGAGCAATAGTGACTCTCCAAGTATGCAAATAAACTAAAAGGAGTAAGTGGCTGATTATTTCTGATGTCCCAATGTTATTGCTCACACAGGAGCCTGGGGTTAGAAAATGTTCACTGTGGGCGGGAGGTGAGGGAGGTTGAGAGTGTGAATCAGGCTTTTTCAAAGCTCCAGTTTTCCCAAATGTCCTAAAAAAAATCACAACATACAAACCTAAAACACACACTGGAAATCACTCCACATACACGCTAATCAGTGGTGGAAATTTCGTTCAAATGCCTCACGGCACATTTACAAAAAAGGGTTTTGAAAAACAGTGAGAAAACTCTGATGCAGCCTTAACTATGATCTCACTGCTCCAAGACTATAATGAAATCTTATAATACAAAACCCTCTTTTTCCCTTCTCTCCCCGTCTCTTGCAGCTGCTACTTTCTTCATTTTAAATAAAAGTGCGGAAAGACGAGGGAATAGATAAAAAGTTGTATGGGGAGAAAAAATGGAAATTACCTGTGTATATTATAGTAGCACTCCAGGGCTTCACACAGGTTGTAGAGCCATATTATGCTAGGTGCTGTACAAACCTGACAGCCATCATCTTGGCCAACACCATAAACTGAACCTGAGACCTCCAGAACTGACAGCATAAGCCTCCAGAGTTTGATCTAAAGCGTCACCCTCTGAAACTAAGAGTTGCAATAGAGCCATATCCTGGGCACTGGGCACCAAGGGGCATACACAACACACACTGACCAGTGTGTTCCATAGGCAGCTATTAAAAGACAGTCCATCCCTTACAGTCTTGAACTTGCATTAAGATCTGTAGAGGTAGACCTCTATACCTGTACAGATCATAGCCTAGGTTATTATCCAGTATCTATCTATAATGCAGATAGTCATCTATACTTGATTCTCCACCTGTTAGTTGGAACTGAAGAATCAATTTGCATAAGAGTAACTCTCCTTTTTATAGATGGCAAAGGTTGGTCTGCATGAAACAATAGTGGGAGGTTAGTTTTGTTTTTCTGGGTTCTTTTGTTTTGTTTGTTTGTTTTTAAACATCCTCCGTACCTAATGCTACATTTACATGTTAAAATTCAAGAATCTCTGCTTATGAGATGGAGTAATTTTCTCTATGTATTATGGGACTGTCAATAAAGTTGTACAACCCAGAGACTGTCATTAGATCATGCAAAAGTCACTCGGTTCAGTGGCTACTCACATGCTTAAAGAGGAGTATGTGCCTAAGGCTGGGATCTACAAAGTAGCATAGGAGAGTTAGGAGCCCAAATGGCAGACAAATACTGTGTTGTATTTGTCTTTGGTTAGCTTGCATCTCAGAGAAAGTTGGTAGAACCTCTTGGTTTGAACTTTTAGCCTACTAGGAGAATGATTTATTGATGGCTTAAACACAGCTGAAGGAACATTGCTGATATGTTTTCTTCTATGCCAGAGACTTCACTTGAAGGTTGTGGATGTGTATAATGTAATTGTGTGATTTCAATTGTCCAGTGCACTTTTTTGGTGTGTATATTATATCTGGATTGTTGGCTGAGAGAAGTTTGTACTTACGTATTCTATAGGTATAATCTCATTGCCATCTTTAGTCTTCTTACTTCTTTCAGAATATAGTGTAACAATAACATCCCCCTGGTATCTTCTGTCATTTATGCATGTGCCTGTCTCAACACACATGAGAAGCCCTCCTGAAGCCATATGTGAAGATAAACAGGTGGGCAGTTATTTTCAGGATCTGAACGTTAATCACTACATATTTATGCATTTTAATTTTCTGCTGCACTGTCTTGCTGTCTTGCTTTCAATATGTTTCTGTCTATCATATCTTCAAATCATCTTCTGCTTGTTGTAACAGCATCACTCCATCTTAATTTCAAATGTAGTCATCCTACTATAATCAATGCCTGTTGTGAAATGCTTTCTCGCTATTCAGGTCTAGCTTATAGAATTTTTGCCATTTGTTATAATATCCTGTTATCTTTTATATCTCTTACTTGAGATTATATCTTTCCCTCCCAACCCCCTGTTATCTGTAATGTGTCATGTTTTATGTCTGGTCAGATGATAATTTTGTATTTAGAATTTTAACTGCCTACCAAATGTAAATGAGCACTCAGCCAATTTTAAAGGTTTTTCCGTAATTTACAAAGTTTCATTGAAATTCCAGTGACGCTAAGAGCTGGATTCAAAACAGTTATAAACCACAGAACCAACACAATGAACTATTGTTGTTTGTGGTTTTTAAAAGTGTGCTTAGCATGTTTTTTCACCCTAATGAAACTTCAGCTTCAGGATGTTCTCAGTCAATAGAATAATAATTGGAGGCCTACATTTTAAAACATAATTGGTGATTTTGGGTGCCTCAACTTTTCTTTGCACAACTTGAGACACTTTAAAAAGGCCCAATTGTCGGAGGCCAGGTGCTCCATGTAAGTGTCTTGCGAAAAAGCATGGACCACCCTTTTCCATATACATCCACTCCTTCCATGTTCATGGACTAGCTTTCTGCAGTCTTTTGCAGTAATGGTTTAACCAGGAATTCTCCTCTTTTTAAAATGACTTCAACTGTCAAATATGTTTGCTCCGTTTCCCAGAAATGTTCAGGAAAAAATCTATTTAACCTGGAGAATGAACATTAAATGAACCTTGAAAACGTGAAAATATAGTTACAAGTTGTGGGGAAATTAATTTAGATCCTTTAATGGAACATTGACTGGACCCTTAAATATGGAGAGCCCAGATGCTCAAAAAAGACAAAGACCGAAAAGTTTCTACTTAGGCAACTAAATAAGTATAAACTGTTGAATGCTGAGCTCTTTTGCAGGTCTGAACCAGAGATCTCTCCAAAATAAGCTCTTCACTTCTCTTCCTCCTTCTGCTTCTTATAAGTGCCTTTTTCCACTTCCCGTCACGGCTTACAACTTGAACTCTGACCTCTGTTGATATGCTGTAGAACTCATAGAATGAATTATAGCAGGGGTCGGCAATCTTTCAGAAGTGGTGTGCCGAGTCTTCATTTATTCACTCTAATTTAAGGTTTCGCATGCCAGTCATACATTTTAACGTTTTTAGAAGGTCTCTTTCTATAAGTCTATAATATATAACTAAAGTATTGTTGTATGTAAAGTAAATAAGGTTTTTAAAATGTTTAAGAAGCTTCATTTAAAATTAAATTAAAATGCAGAGCCCCCCGGACCGGTGGCCAGGACCCGGGCAGTGTGAGTGCCACTGAAAATCGGCATGCGTGCCATAGGTTGCCTACCTCTGAACTAGAGTTACAACTAATAGTAATTTTTATCATTAAAGGCAAACTTGAACCAAAATTTCCCATCTAACCACCCCAAACTTTGGGGAAGTTTGAACCCACATCCAAACTTTGCATATGGCTTAGAACTGGGCAAGATTTTTTCATACAAAACAATTTTTTGCAGTAAAGTGCAGCTTTACGTTGACTGCAACATTTCACAAATTTGTTTTGAATCCAAATTATTTTAGTCAAAACAAGAAAATTCAAAAACAAAAAAGAATTGCAATGTTTTATTTCAATATTTTTGAGGAAACATTTTGATTTGCTTCAGTTTTATTTTAAAAACATTGTTTCAGTTCAAACTATTTAAAACTTATTTGTTTCCAAAAATGTGTTGTTGTTGTTGTTTCTTTAAATTGTTTTAATTCAACCCAAACTCTTTTTTTGGGGGGGGGGGCGTGGAGTGGGGAACGAGGGAGATCAGCCAGTGACCTGAACATTTTTTACTCACACAGCTCTAATCTGGCTCCTACATCTGTAATGGCTCAAACAAAAACCCAGATCCAGACTCCCCTGAGGTGTACGTAAATTGATTATAGAGCCAATTTTTTTTCAGTTTCAACCCGTCTCTAACCATCATAGTTAGACCAGTAATAAAGTGCCCAAGCCAGCGAACTCATGTAACTAATCTTTACACAAATAACAATCTCACTGAAATCAGTAGAATTATTCATGAGCAAGTACTGGTTTTATTCATGGGTGGGGGCTGGGGGGATGAGTTCAGTTCACTGTTCTTTATGGGGTTACATTTTGTATTATTTGCACATCTTTGGAAGTCTGCCAAGTTTTTTTGTTTGTTTGTTTGCTTGCTTGTTTTGTAATTGATTGCAAATTCTGAAAGTTTTGAGAATTGTAGCACCAATTAAAGTTACTCCAAAACAATGCATTTTCCAATAGTCACTATTCATTCATTATTCTCCAGTTACAAAAAAATCATGGATCCAGGCAGAGAGCTGAGGTAATGGAATGTGACTTGGGTAAGTGTAAAGGTGTGGGACTCACCCTGCGCCACCTCCTGCTGGTCGTCTCAGGGAATTAGCTCTTTTTCCAGCTCTCAGAGCGCCCTCTGCAGGCTGGTGTCCCCCTGCCACTGGCCCCCATGTCCCTCCCAGGACCCCAGTGCCCTTTTACCTGGGGTGCTGCCCCTCCAGGCAATACCCCACAGATCTGGGTCTCCCCTCCCCAGGGAACCCCCACCCTCTATCCCCACCTTGCCTCAGCCTATGGGCTACTGCCAATCACCATCTAGCCCCCTTTCATTGGGGCCGACTGCCGTCTGTATAAGTCAGTCATCATAGTCAAGGGAGGTTTTGCCCTGCTGCCTTTCCCTGCAACCCAGTACCTCCAGGGGCCTTGTACAAGGCCCTGCAGCCTGGGGAGTTGCCGGCCTGGAGCTCCTCAGCTCTTCTGGCCTTTCCCCCAGCCCTGGTTCACTCCAGTACCCTTTAGCACTCAGGCAGCTAGGGAATGCTTGCTCCTGGCCCACTGCCCTCTTATAAGGGCCAGCTGGGCTCTTATTAAGCCAGCGACAGCTATGGCTGCTTCCCAATCAATCCAGCTTTCAGAGCTGCAGCCCTCGCCAGGGCTGCTTGTACCCTGCCAGGGCCGGAGCGGGGTGACCACCCTGCTACAGTAAGCAATAAGGGTAGTCAGGACTTTTTTGACAAAACATTTTTTGTCAGCAAATGCTAATTCATTGAAACTAAAACTTGTTAGGGGAAAGGGTTACTTTTGACAAATTTTGCAGCTAAAATAAAATAAATCTGAAATTGTCAACACATTTTATTGTGATATCTTTGAAATGAAAAAAAAAATCTGATTTTGTCTCAAAGCAACATTTTAAATAAAAAAAAAAAAAAAAAAAAAGTCGACATTGAAACAAAACCTTTCCAAATTAACAAAACAAAAGGTTTCAACTTAGCTGAACTGACCAGTTTTTCAGATCTTCAGTTCATAATTTTTTGTGAGATTTTGACCTTTCAGCCTGATTTGGGACAGGACATTTTTTTGATATCTTGAACATTTTCCTGGGACAGGAGAAACCATATCAAGCCCAGGTCTACTGAGCAATCACACATCAAGAGTAACTAAGAGTGAATGGTTGAAATGATCATTTCACAAATACAGTAACTCCCCACTTAATGTCCTCTCACTTAACGTTGTTTTGATCTTACGTTCCTGCTCAATTACAGAACATGCTCCATTTAAAGTTGTGCAATGTGTCTCTATAACATCGTTTGGCTGCCTGCTTTGTCCACAGCTGTCAGCCCCCCTATCAGCACCCCTACGCCCCCCCCAGCGCCTCCCACCTGCCGGCAGACCCCACGGATCAGCACCTTCCCCCTCCTCCCCCCGCCTCCTGCCCGCGGCAATCAGCTGGCTTGCGGCATTCAGGAGGGAGGGAGTAGGAGCGAGGACTCGGCACGCAGGTGCCCCCTCCCTCCCCTGCCTCCCGAATGCTACAAACCAGCTGATTGCCGCGGGCAGGAGGCAGGGGAGGGTGTCCTCGCTCCTCCCCCCTCCCTCCTGCCCCTGAACATTGCAAGCCAGCTGATTGCCGCGGGCAGGGTGGGGGAGGAGACAGGACGCGGCGCACCTCCCCCCTCCCTCCCCTGACTCCTGCCGCGCAAATCAGCCGGCTTGCAGTGTTCAGGAGGCAGGGCAGGGAGAGGGGATCCTGTGCGCCATGTCCTCGCTCCTCCCCCCTCCCTCCTGCCTCCTGAATGCTGCAAGCCAGCTGATTGAACTGGGCAGGCGGCAGGCGAGAGAAGCGATGACGTGGCATGCAGAGTAAGGGGAAGGTGGGGGGAAGAAGAGGTGGGTTAAGGGTGGGGGCTTGGGGGAAGGGGTGGCGTGGGCAAGCTGAGGGTTGAGCTGCCCCCCTCCCACCCCCGCCGCTGCCCCTGGTGCTTGCAGAGTAGGGGAAGCTTGGAGTTGCAGCTAGCAAGGGATGTTAAGAGTAACAAGAAGGGTTTCTTCAGGTATGTTAGCAACAAGAAGAAAGTCAAGGAAAGTGTGGGCCCCTTACTGAATGAGGGAGGCCACTTAGTGACAGAGGATGTGGAAAAAGCTAATGTACTCAATGCTTTTTTTGCCTCTGTCTTCACAAACAAGGTCAGCTCCCAGACTACTGCACTGGGCAGCACAGTATGGGGAGGAGGTGACCAGCCCTCGGTGGAGAAAGAAGTGGTTCGGGACTATTTAGAAAAGCTGGATGAGCACAAGTCCATGGGGCCGGATGCGCTGCATCCGAGGATGCTAAAGGAGTTGGAGGATGTGATTGCAGAGCCATGGCCATTATCTTTGAAAACTCATGGCAATCGGGGGAGGTCCCGGATGACTGGAAAAAGGCTAATGTAGTGCCCATCTTTAAAAAAGGGAAGAAGGAGGATCCGGGGAACTACAGGCCAGTCAGCCTCACCTCAGTCCCTGGAAAAATCATGGAGCAGGTCCTCAAGGAATCAATTCTGAAGCACTTAGAGGAGAGGAAAGTGATCAGGAACAGTCAACATGGATTCACCAAGGGCAAGTCATGCCTGACTAACCAAATTGCCTTCTATGAGGTGATAACTGGGTATGTGGATGAGGGGAAAGCAGTGGATGTGTTATTCCTTGACTTTAGCAAAGCTTTTGATACGGTCTCCCACAGTATTCTTGCCGCCAAGTTAAAGAAGTATGGGCTGGATGAATGGACTATAAGGTGGATAGAAAGCTGGCTAGATCATCCGCCTCAACGGGTAGTGATCAACGGCTCAATGTCTAGTTGGCAGCTGGTTTCAAGTGGAGTGCCCCAAGGGTCGGTCCTGGGGCCGGTTTTGTTCAATATCTTCATTAATGATCTGGAGGATGGCGTGGACTGCACCCTCAGCAAGTTTGCAGATGACACTAAACTGGGAGGAGTGGTAGATATCCTGGAGGGTAGGGATAGGATACAGAGGGACCTAGACAAATTAGAGGATTGGGCCAAAAGAAACCTGATAAGGTTCAACAAGGACAAGTGCAGGACGGAAGAATCCCATTCACTGTTACAGACTAGGGACTGAATGGCTAGGAAGCAGTTCTGCTGGAAAGGACCTAGGGGTTACAGTGGACGAGAAGCTGGACATGAGTCAACAGTGTGCCCTTGTTGCCAAGAAGGCTAACGGCATTTTGTGCTGTGTAAGTAGGGGCATTGCCAGCAGATCGAGGGATGTGATCATTCCCCTCTATTCAACATTGGTGAGGCCTCATCTGGAGTACTGTGTCCAGTTTTGGGCCCCACACTACAAGAATGATGTGGAAAAATTGGAAAGAGTCCAGCGGAGGGCAACAAAAATGATTAGGGGGCTGGAGCACATGACTTATGAGGAGAGGCTGAGGGAACTGGGATTGTTTAGCTTGCAGAAGAGAAGAATGAAGGGGGATTTGATAGCTGCTTTCAACTACCTGAAAGGGGATTCCAAAGAGGTTGGATCTGGACTGTTCTCAGTGGTACCAGATGACAGAACAATGAGTAATGGTCTCAAGTTGCAGTGGGGGAGGTTTAGGTTGGATATTAGGAAAAACTTTTTCACTAGGAGGGTGGTGAAGCACTGGAATGGGTGGTGGAATTTCCTTCCTTAGAGGAGGTGGTGGAATCTCCTTCCTTAGAGGTTTTTAAGGTCAGGCTTGACAAAGCCCTGGCTGGGATGATTTAGTTGGGGATTGGTCCTGCTTTGAGCAGGGGGTTGGACTAGATGACCTTCTGAGGTCCCTTCCAACCCTGATATTCTATGATTCTATGAAGCTGCTGCTGCGCAACGTGCTTCTCCCAGCCTACAGCACCTTCAGCCTCCTTCCCTGTCTCATTGTCTCCAGTGCCAGTGGGCTGTGCCTGTGTGGGGTAAGGTGGGGGCACCTCCCAACTATAGTACTGTACAGTATGGAAAAAAAATTCCCTGGAACCTAACCCCCCCATTTACATTCATTCTTATGGGGAAATATGATTCACTTAACATTGTTTCACTTAAAGTTGCATTTTTCAGGAACATAACTACAACGTTAAGCGAGGAGTTACTGTATTCCATTTGCTGAAATTTGTCCACATAAACTATTCTGCAAATAATTCATGTTGCCAACTCTCTCAAGTCTTGCAATATTTGATGTTTTCCTTAAAGCCCAATTCCTGGAGTCCTCTGATTACAGGAAAATTCCAGTTTTCATTTTTTTTTAAAGTAAGTTTTTAGCCTTTATGGTTGTAGGAAAAAAGTTTGAAAATATGGCCCAAGTGCACCCATAAAAGCTCAGAAGCCAGAGGGCAAATATAAAGAACCCACAATTTATTTATTTATTTTAAGTCTCATGATATTTGGAAGCCTGACTCATAATTTCGAATGCCTGGGTTTGACAATAATGTAATTGTGACCTACAAATATAGCCACAGCTATAAGTGTCACTTTGGGAAAGATTTGTCGACATAATAAAGGCTACAGCTGAGCTTTTCAGTCACTTAAGCAATGTGGATGCACAGTTCCCATTAAAATTAGGCAAGGATCCTTCAAGGATTGGTAACTTGAAGTGTTGGATATCCGCAGTTCCATGTGGGAAAGGTAAGTCTGATAGCTGGTGTGGTTTCCTGGCACCACAAGAATTTTCAAGATTCAAAATATTTTTCCATACTGAATTGGGACACAGTCAAAATCTGAAAAATGCTCATGAAGCAATAATAATAATAATTAATAATTCAGCTCAGGCTAGTCTCAATGTTTAGTTCTGATGACTTTAAAACATTTTGTTTTTTATTTCATCCTTTTAAATATTTTTAAACCTTTTTTAGTATACATTCACTAAAATCTGTAAATGAAAAGTTGTTTTGAACTGGAAAAGCCCCTAAATATTTCTTTAAAAAAAAAGTCCAAATGGGACATTTTGAAACTTTCTTCCAAATGTTTTTTTTTAATGGGACGATTTGTCAAAACTGACCCTTTCCAGTTTCCATTTTGACAAAAAGAAAACACATTTTCTCTGAAAATAACCAACCAGCTCTAGTGAAGACAGTGCTAGTGGGAAGTTAACATGGATCATGACAATTCCATCTGTCATTCAACAGTGACCCCTACAGCAGTTTGAAAAAAGCATCCTTGAATTTTGAAGGGATTCCCAATCAACGCTCCCTAGGTCTCAGGCTGTGGCAGAGTGGGAGCAGAAGAATGTGGGGAAATTGGGATATCTCCAGGGCTCCTTGTAGGAGACAGAAAATTCCCCAGACAAAATTAATCACTGGGTTCTATGGTCATTAGATCATCCAGCCTGACCTCCTGTATAACACATACCTTAGAACTTTACCCAGCTACTCCTGCATTTAGTCCAATAACTTACGTTTGACTAAAGCGTATCTTCCAGAAAGGCACTCAATAGCACACCGAAGACTTCAAGAGATGGACTCAAAGGGGAAAAATTTTAATAGAGCCCAGGGGGGTTAGATGCAGGAGTCCCATTGAAAGTGTTCCTAAATCCCTGAGGCACTTCTGAAAAAATCACCAAAATCTGTTATGTGGTCTGTAGCATGTTATGCCTGGTGAAATTAAATTAATCCAATAACACTTCAATTGTTTTACTTCTCTAAGATTTTTTTATAATCATACTATTAATGTAAATGCACATTGAAATGCTCTTGTGCTTGTCTACAGTGATTTTATTTTATTGCAAAAAAAAAAAAAAATAGTATCTAATGCTGCTCCTATCCCTCAAGAGAGGAATTTAACCCTGGTGGTAGGAGTTGAAGTTGTTTACAGATTGCTCAGATCTGGCCTCTAGCTATGTGAGCATCCAACGAGGCTTATGTTAAAAAATCTACTAGTGCACTGGTGCACACAAACACAGCGGTAGAATTTCTGAGATCCACAGTAGTGCACAGCTGCAGCTCCCAGAGCAGAACTGCGCCATAAATCAGTACAGTACACACACAGACACACACACACACACACATTTCTCTCTGTGATAACACTTCTCCAGGTTCTCAAGAGAGTTCTGACTATTTCCTCTTTCCTTCTCTTTTCTATGTTTGCAGGGTGAACTTCACCCCTATGCAGGGGAGCCAGCACGAGTTCCCTTTAAATCCCATTTGAGGGATGAAGTGGGACTTGCGAGGTGCTCAGGCTTTGTGCTGTGTAGGAATTGGGTAGCATCTCCTTAAATAGGAGGATTCTTCCACCAACCCAGCTGCTGCCTCTTGGAGAAACTGATTTATTACAGCGAGGGAAAAGCCGCTTCTGTTGCTGTTGTAAGTGTCTACACTACAGCGGTGCAGTCGCAGCATTTGCGGTGCAGACATACCCTAAAGCAGATGACTATTGGAAACAATCCTTAAAGTATTGTATATAATTGAAAGGCCAGTTTCATGGACTTCAAATGGAGCTGTGGTGCCTTACACCAGCTGAGGATTTGGTCCTTTCTATTACTAAATTGTTTACAGCGGCTCCCAATTAATCCACGGAGTAACTCAGTGGTGAGACACCAGCAAGAGTTGCCAGCTATTTTCAAGTCTAATTCAGTGTGCGTCTGCTTCCTATTTATCATCTTAGCTGGAAATGCAGAACTCAAATAGGTATAAAGAGCAAATCAGAGCAAATCTCTATCCAGGAATCTTCTAATCTTGCATCATCCTTTAAAGTCATCATTTGAACTTTATTATAAACCTGTGAGGTGCTACATTACAATCCCTTATTCATCTCTGCCTAGAGATCAATAGCACCAAGGGAAAGGAATGTTGTCATTAGTCTGACTCTTGTTTGACAGCCTTTGTTTCACTAACTCTACATAGGCATCTTTTGGCACCATACTTTGTGGTCTTTCAAGGCTGAATTGACACTTAAAAGCCAGGCCGAGAACAGGACAATAAAATTAATTTGATGAGTCTGAACAGGTCAGGAAGGTGTCTGACTAATGACAAGTGTAGCTAAACACTGGCTTTGTGTGTGCAGCTCCCACATTTGCTCACCCGTGTTGGGCAGCGCACCTAGGTGCATAAGCAAAGTGTGCCCCTCGCTTCGAGAGTCTGACCCACTCTGAGAGAAACGATAGCACACAAACGCTGCTCTCATCTCCCGTAGCATTCCAGAGGCTGTGACGGGGGGAAATGCACGCACAACTACGCAGGCACAGCGATGTGCAGGCTACCTATCTCCTCTCCAAAGCTCACAGAGCGAGCCCCGGTCAGGGAGGGGAACAGCTGCTGTGGCAAGATAAGGATATGCCATGTACAAATCCACCCCAACCAGCGCCACAAATATGGCTCTGGGGGCGTGTGAGGAGAGGCAGCCGCCAGAGCTAGCATAGCAACCAGCCCCTTACTGACTAGCTGCAGAGGGCACTATTCCTCCTTCTTTATGCAGTAGACTAGAGCACCGGGCCGGGAGATGTGCTGCCCAGGCCTAAAGTGTGACCACACGGTGGCAGCACTCACTTCCCAAAGCTCTCAGGTACCGAACGTGGGTGTGTGTGTGTGTGTGTGTGTGTGTAAAGCACCTAGCATGGGCAATGAGCTATGTACCTACTGGGCCAGCTGCTGGAACCAGCATAGTTCCATTGGAGTCAATGGGCCAGAACCCTTGCTAGTAGAAATGAGCGCAGCTCCTCTGACGTCAGTGAAGTCACCAGCTGAGGATCTGGCTCAGTAGCAATCGATATACACGACTGTTACTCTGTGTGTTGCTGGGAGGCCTCGAATATCTGTACAGTCAGGGTGAAAGGATGGAAACAGCTACAAGGATGGCTGAAAGCTCCTTCTGGTCAGAATATCACCAGATTCAATCAGCACTGGGATCTGTGGTCTGTCACCGCCCGGTTTTTTTAATTCTCAGCCATTTTGGGCTTTTACACGTTACGAATGGCACCCATGTGATAGGTGGGCTTTCACCTAGTAATACTACTACTACTAATAATCAGGCTGTGCGGATGTGTGGTTGCGAGTCAGGAGACTTAAATCCCCATGTGTTTGGCCTGTGTAGACTGAGGGTATGATCCTCACCCCCACTCCAGCCCCTTTTCACTGGGCAAAAGAGCCAGGGCAGCAGAAAGAGACCCTAAAACTATTAGTAGTAGTATTACCATGGAGTCTAGGAACCCCAGCTCTGGACCAGGGTGCCCTTGTGCTAGATGCTGTGTGAACACAGCAGCTCTGGTTCTGGCTGGGGGAGGATTCCCCTGGCGCCAGCACTGTGGAGGACAGACTTCAGGCTGCTTTCAGGGGACCCCCTCAGAAGCTGTGCTCTATGGGATGTGCCCAGGACAGGAGGGGCCTGCCAGGGCAGGGCCACAGCATGCAGTGCTGTAGAAATTCTGGGCAGACCAGGGAATCAGTCATAACTTAGACAAGCCCCCAGGGCTGAATCAGTTACCCCAGGGGCCGCTCCAGCCCCCAGAATAGCCCAGGGTCAGCAGGGCAGATAGGTCACTAAACACCTCTCTTCGAGGTGCAGTACAGAAGCTCACCCAGTGGGTTTGGTAACTAGACTGGGTAACCAGTAACTAGACTGGCGGAAAGCACCCAGGAGTCCCATGCTCTGCAGTGCTGATGCAGCTGCAGTAACCAAGGGGACTGGGGAGATGCAGTTCCAGAGGGTAGTGGCTAGCCTGGAGAATGATTTAAAGTGCTTGAGGGTCATCACAGCACAGGGACAGAGAGAGACCTGGGTTACAGGGCCAACAGTTCCCTTCACTTGAGAGCCAAAAATAACACTGCAACGAAGAGAAATCATTTCGGAGCTGGGGATGTCACCTGCCTGAACTCAGCACGGTCATAAACATGCAGGGATTGTGATCTTTGCGGCCTCACGTGGAGGTGCTGGGTTCTATTCAGCATAGAGGAGGAGGAACATTGTTAACGTCAGGTGTCAAAATTAGTTCACTGGTGAGTGCTGGCTGTAAATCAGAACGTCGGCCCTCACACAGGAAAGCATCTCTGCTCAGGAAAGCCCTTAAACACGGGACAGGAATGGTCGTAAGTATGTGCCTAAGTGCCTTGCTGAATTCGGGCCTCACTTGTGTGTTCAGCTGCTGACTCAGAAATTACTTACACCTGTACGAGGCCCCGGTGGCCATTCCCCGTTACTGCTTTAACTGAAGATTGACAGAGCAGGAAACATCAGGCAAGAGTCACTAATAGTCGCTAGAAATGAGCCCCATAATGTGTGAGGAACACATAGGAGGGTGGTTAAGTCAGATAGAGTCTACTTGCGAATGACTTTAAGAGCTGAATGTAAACCATACAAGAGGCAGCAAAACAAATTCACCCTCTTGTCCATCCTAGTCTTAACAGGAGCAACTCACTCCCTCAGGGAGGCATTACCATCCACACCGTGTCTGTGAACTGTCACCACAGACTGCTCTTACTGATGGCCTTTTTCCCCACACTGCATCCTCTGCTACAGCACCAGGATCCACTGTCAAGCTGTGGCTAAAAACGGGGCCCTCTGTGGATTTTCCTTCAATAAAAATTAAGAAAATCAATTTAATTTCCATGAATAGAAAAGCACTTCTGCAGAGTATTAATGAAATACTAAGTGGTGCTCTGGATGGAGGATACAAAATGCAGGCATGCATTTGGAGTGAACTGTGGGACTGCTTCGCTGTTAGTGTTGGGGAAACCTAAGGTCATAGAGAGGTTTGGTTATAATAAGCACTCAACAGCTTCGGAGGTAATTTCAGGATGTATCACCTCTAGATGGGGAAAGGGTGTAACTTACGAGATTTAAAGTCATTAAAAACTCAGAGTTACTGGGATAAGGCAAAACAGGAGCCACTTAGTCCCTCCTCTGTCTCTAAGAGCACCAAGAACTCAAAGGGAATATTGGAACTATGATTATTTTTTGTTAGCTCTAGAGACAGCTGTGGAAGCTAAATCCAAGGAAGTTGGAAGCATTGCTGGTGGGAATATTATAATACCATAGTGCTTACATAGCACTTTTCATCAGCTGGTCTCTAAGTGCAGTACCAAGGAGATCAGTGTCATTATTCCCCTTTTACAGCTGGGGAAAGAGGCATGGAGAAGCTGAAATGAACTTGCTCAAGATCACCTAGCAGGCCAGTGGCAAAATCAGGGAGAGAACCTCGTCTCCTAATCCCAGTCCTGTGCTCTAACCACTAGGACACTTTGAGGAAGAGCCAGACTTCACCCTCCACAGTCTTCCTCCCACCACCTTTCTACTCCCCAGCTTTGAAAACTGTACAAAACTTCATGGTTTTACCAGATTAATTTCCACGTTTTGATAACCGGATGTTAATAGTAGCAAGTCAAGTCTTCTTCAGTCTCTAGCTTTCCTATTCCTCTAGATAGGACAAGTACCTAGCAACTGTGATCTAAGCACTTGCCACCTCAGGGCTGGATTACAGTAACTTTCTCTACATAGGAGGTGCCAGTCAGACCCAGGCAAATTCCAAGCTCTGCAACACGGGACAGTCCATGAAGGGCTAACTATCAAGAGCACACCAAACCAACGTTGTGTGCCTCTGATGGCTCCAAATCTGTTTCTGGGTCTAATTGAAGATCCTGATCCTAGTCTCCCAGGTCCTCAATGGTAAGGGAAGAGGCTACCTTAGAGTCCACCTCTCCATTCAAAACCCATAACAATTGAATTCACCAGGGACCATGCAATTATTGCTCAGAACAATCAGAACCAGAGATTGACCTAGCACCGAGAGTGCTTGGTCATTGACTGCATAACACCCAGCTGGAGGCATTCAGAGTGAGCTCTGGCCTAACTTATTTACTCAAGGACTGTCAGTGTAAGGTTATCAGAAAAAGGGAGAGCAGTAGTTCTTAAACTCTTAAATTTCTCCCTGAGAAGTATCCGTGAAGCCTACTGCACCTTGCGTGATCAGCTCTTCAGAAAATCCTCTTAATGTGTCCATAACCAAGGTAATTATTAATGTTATTTCCTTCCCCTATTACATCACAATTTGGATGAAACATGATCATTCTTTCCATGAATATCCACTTGCTGTATTACTGTCCCCTATGAAGCCCATGGTTATGGTGACCAGATTATTGAACAGTTCTAAGAAGAGACATATTACACACTAGGGTAAATGCAACGCAAAGCAGCAACCAATAACTATAAACAGAATTGCAGGTAATTGTTCATCAAGAAACTTAAAATAGTGATTCAAAGAAGAAACTTAAAGTACAGTAACTCCTCACTTAACGTTGTAGTTATGTTCCTGAAAAATGCGGCTTTAAGTGAAACGATGTTAAGTGAATCCAATTTTCCCATAAAAATGAATGTAAATGGGGGGGGGTTAGGTTCCAGGGAATTTTTTTTTGCCATACGGCACAGTACTATAGTTGGGTGGTGCCCCCGCCTTACCCCACACAAGCACAGCCCACTGGCACTGGAGACAATGAGGCAGGCAAGGAGGCTGAAGGTGCTGTAGGCTCGGAGAACCAGGTTGCGCAGCGGCAGCTTCCCCTACTCTGCAAGCACCAGGGATGGAAGGGGGTGGGGGCAACCCTCAGCATGCCCACGCCACCCCATGCCCCAAACCCCCACCCGTAACCCGCCTCTTCTTCCCCCACCTCCCCCTTACTCTGCATGCCACGTCCTCGCTCCTCTCCCCTGCCTCCTGCCCATTGCAATCAGCTGGCTTGCAGCATTCAGGAGGCAGGAGAGAGGGGGGAGGAGCGAGGACACGGCGCGCAGGCTCCCCTCTCCCGGCCCTGCCTCCTGAACACTGCAAGCCGGCTGATTGCCGCGGCAGGAGGCAGGGGAGGGAGGGGGGAGGTGCGCCGCGTCCTGTCTCCTCCCCCACCCTGCTCGCCGCAATCAGCTGGTTTGCGGTGTTCGGGAGGCAGGGGAGGGAGGGGGCATCTGCGCGCCCAGTCCTCACTCCTCCCGCCTCCCTCCTGAATGCCGCACGCCAGCTGATTGCCGCAGGCAGGAAGCGGGGAGAAGAGGGGGAAGGTGCTGATCCGTGGGGTCTGCTGGTGGGCTGGAGGCACTGGGGGGGGGGCATAGGGGAGCTGATAGGGGGGCTGACAGCTGTGGACAAAGCTGGCAGCCAAACAACGTTATAGCGAAGCATTGCACAACTTTAAATGGAGCATGTTCTGTAATTGAGCAGGGACGTAAGATTGAAACAACGTTAAGTGAGAGGACGTTAAGTGGAGAGTTACTGTAGTAACTATTCCATAGCAATGGTCTATGGGGATATGCAGAGACTATTTACCCGTTTCACATCTTCCAAATGTCTGACCAATTCATGGCCACTCCAAACTGTCTTATCGATTTAGAATCTGAACAGTTTAGCTCAGGTTTCTCTATTAGATTCAACTACATTTAAAAGAAAGGGGACTCTGAGAATCAGGTCATAACAAAATGTCAGAGGACGTGCAGTCTAATAGAGGTCATTACAAAGTTAAAGCCAAAGGACATGTGAGATAACACAGCACTTTAATCAAGCACGGTTATTGCCAAATATTACTACCTGTAACCAACAATGTAACAAATACGGTGAGTCCGATCGTGGTTGTGAGTGTGTGTGAGTTGGAAGAGAGAAAGAACAGGCCACACTTCCAAAGAGCTCAGCACCCAGCAGTTCCCATCAAGAACAATGGAGAATCCCCAGCCTCAGTCCCCATTGTTCTCAACAGGAACTGTGGCGTGCTGAGTTTGGCTTTTATTTTAAATCTGGCCACTTCATCCAAGTGTCGAAATGGGAGCTGAGCCCTTTTAAAGATCTGGTCTAACATCAGCTAAGGAATGAAGAGTGATGCAAGACGTCCCAAGGGCATACAGTCAGGTACAGAAATCTGGGTCCAGTTATCCTCTGCCTTGTCGGAAAGGCAAGCTCTTGGCCTGTCTACTTTTTGTCTGCAGACTTTGCTAGCAAATGCTTGTCACCTGTGACTGTCAAAGGCATATTGCAGGCTGTATTTTGGTGCCCACCTAAAATGTATTCCAGGTGTGCCCTTGAATATAAACAGTGTTCTTTAGTAGGCATGCTGAGTGAGAAAGGGATTATTATAATAGATTGAAGAATAAAAGGGATTGACTGAAATTCATATGCAAGAAAAATGCATGTCTACATGCCAGGGTGTTTTATAAACTGATGAGATTTCAGAAACAAGGAGTAAAAAAGGGGGTTTAAATAACAGAAACTGTTGCATGTTTGAGGCACATAATTGCAGATGTAGCCCCTGTGGACATGACTGTGGAAAGACGGATTCTTCTACAAATGTTATTTAGCTTGGCAATAACACTGGAAGAAGTGAATAGCTGGTTTCCAAACGAGGCAAGGAGAGACGGGGAGGGGGAATTAACTGGTGCTCTGCACTGTTGCAATGAGGAAAGTCAGTGAAGGCTTTTTTGGCTATGAATGCAGGTATCTAAAATGGAGTTTAATAGCTTCAGGAGTTGCTGTTGGGTGACCCCATGTGGAAAGACTGCCCAGGGCTGGAGGGAAATCTAGGTTTGCAGAAGAAAGGTGTTACGGCTGTATAGATGGAAAAGACACATCAGTCCAATTACATGAGGAAAGGCACAGAGTTGGTTACTACCCTACCGCACAGCCTCATCCATACCCCATTGTAA
Source organism: Terrapene triunguis (assembly GCF_002925995.2). Classification (NCBI taxonomy): domain Eukaryota; kingdom Metazoa; phylum Chordata; order Testudines; family Emydidae; genus Terrapene; species Terrapene triunguis. The sequence goes on along the minus strand of NW_020664487.1, from coordinate 13,535,918 downwards.
CATAAAGGCAGCAGCACCAAGGCAAGGCAATCATAATTTATATAATTGGAAAGCAAATACAGAAATCATGTTATTGTGATTGCCCACTAACTATTATAAATTGTAGAGGGACATTTACAGAAGTGTAACAAATAATTGATGAGTTCATTCCATTCTCAGTGCTAAACAATATGCACTCTAATTGTAGGAAACACCTGAAATAGAGGTCACCATTTATTTACCAAGGTGCACCCCATTCAAGATTTCACTTGTACTTAATTCAGAGGAAGCACTGAACTTGCATTCCCACAGCAAACATGTACCATATATACTCGTTCATAAGCTGATTTTTTTTGGTAAAAAAGTGAAGCATCAAAGAGCGGGGGTCGGCTTATCAATGGGTCTACACCAAAATTTGATGATTTTAAGCTCTATTGAATTATTGAATTGAATATCTAATACATTGTCATTTTGTTTACCTGGAGCATCCGCAGGCACAGAGGCCCTCAGCTTCCAGGGGCCACGGTTCGCCATTCCCAGCCAATGGGAGCTGCGGAAAGTGGTGGCCAGCACGTCCCTCAGCCTGCACTGCTTCCCGCAGCTCCCATTGGCTGGGAACGGCAAACCACGGCCACTGGGAGCTGAGGAGCTCTGTGCCTGCGGACACTCCAGGTAAACAAAACATCCAGACCTGACAGCAGCTTAGTCTGACGGGCTGGGAGCCAAAGTTTGCCAACCCCTGAAATATAGGGTCATGAAAGGGTCATACAGTTTTTGCCATTTTTACCTATCCATCTTGGGGGGTCGGCTTATAAACGAGAGGGCTAATGAATGAGTATATACAGTACTTTGGCGATTCATTAACCTTCCTTTCTACTAATGGCTACTCTTATCCCACACACACTTGGTTTACATATCTAGGCTTCCTCTCAGTTTGGCAGAGTACCAGAGTTGTGTTTTCAAATACATCATTTTTACACTTACAGAATTAAGTAAACCTTAAAGGGTGTTCTTGACTATTGTGCAAAATAACCTACATAAATTAATAAAACTAGTGAGGGAGAACATCCAGTGTTGGGTAACCACAGTTACACTTCCTTTAATTAAGATATTTAGCTACCTATATGAACCACAACATCCAATTTTCTAAGCATTCTAAAGACCTAAATGACACCACCTAAAGATTGTGAGGTTCCTACGTACTGTGGTAATGGGGAGAGAGGGCACACAAGAGCCTCAAACAGTCAGAGACAGATAGATCGAGCTAAAGACATTAGGACAAGCTAGACAAACAGCTGTCCTGCTGAGCCGAATAGCCCAGTGTTGTGATATTTGCCAAAAATTGTTTCACTATTTTTTCCCTGGGTGAATAATTTGTGACAATTTGTGAATACATTTGAATTCGGTGACCTCTTTCAAATCCTGAGCTCACAATCATTTCTCTCGTTATTCTCTCAGCTGTGCTCAGTCCTGTCCACATTTTTCACACTGATCCTTGCCCACATTAACAGTTTTGCAACTGAACTGCCTCCCTCCTCGCTCCAGGTAGGGAGCAATTGCAGGACTTGTTGGAGAGCTGCCTGAGGACATACTACAGAAAGGATGTCATCTTAGCATCTGATAGCAGCCACTGCGCAGTGAACGGAATGCTTGTTCGTTTATTTGTAAGTAGCATTGCAGAAGGGCAGTGGAGTCTCCAGAATGCAAAGTGATTTGTAAAGGAGGTGACTTTGGATCTCTCCAGTCTAATTGTTTCTCTCCTCCGGCTTTGGAAGACCAAAGAAGTTATTTGGTACCAGTGCTGAAGCTGACTCATCTAGCTTCTTCATTTGTCTTCTCAATGGCTCTCAAGGCTCTGAATTTCTTTGGTCCTCCAGTAACTGTAATTTGATCCAAGGCACTCTGCCCATCTGGAGGGAGATGGGGGAAGAATGTCTTTACATGACAATGGGCCTCCCGTCATTTGTCCTTGGTCTATATTCTTCTCTTTTAGGCTCTGTATCGTGTTTTCTGCCCTCTACAATGGCTGCCCAGAGGAGAGTGGGGGGCAGGGCTAAAGGGGCAGTTTGCCCCGACTCTCTGTCTGAGAGGAACCCCAAACCAAGTGGCATTGCAGCCAAACCTGAATGGTGCTCTGATCCTGTGCACCACGTCACAATGCCCAGAGTGGGTAAGTCAGGCCCAGATCCACAAGACAGGAGCTGCAGGTTAGGTGCAGTCTCATTCCCCAACCCTCCCGCACCCAGCCTCCCCTCAATCGTAATTATTTTGGAAGGGTGGGGGGGCTCAATTTCAGATTTTGCCTTGGGCCCCCCCAAAACCTGTGTCTGACCCTGCCCTCTGCTATGGTTTAATCCCCTCTTCTGTTTTTTTCCCTCCTCCTCTCTGTCTTCTCCTCTTTGTATTTTCTTGGCTCTTCTGGGTAAAACTAGATGTTTTTCAATGTCAATCTGGACCCACAAAATCCACTTGTGCTCATTTGTTTATGATTTGCTGTCAGCGTAGAGATAAGAGTGGCCACATAATGCCTCCATTGCAAAGGCAGATTGTCCAACTATCTCTACCCAACATCAGGCTCTTAGCCTGACACTTAGGCTTTGGTGAGAGGGCTCAAGTCATCAGGATTATCTACAAAACCTCAAGACTTCCCCTGGTGCCAAAGCAATGGAAGTGCCAATGAACAGAAGAGAGGACACGGAGATGGCAACCTCTCCACCTTCAAAGGAGACAGTTCTTTAGCTGCTCCACAGGCCAGTTGGGGAATGCTCTTTCCTTAATTTAAAGGAAAATACTGATGTCAAATGGCAGAGAGAAACATAGGGTGACATGTCAGTTGAGAGGTTTTTCAGAATCTCCAGGGAGGAATACAGATTAATACTTCCTGGATGGTCCAAACACCACTCCATAGCTTGACAGCAGCACCTAGAAGACAGTAAGCAGCATAGATAGCAGCAAACATGAAAGCAGATAAGAACAGGTCAAAGCACTTCATAGCTTTCTGGAATGAGTGTTTGAGAAGTGGGGGTATTTTCTCCCCAGCCCACAATATATTCCTGTTGCAATTCCTATCAGGGACGCTGTTCTCCACTGGCAATTTTTCAATCAAGTTTGTTTTTGTTTTTTCCCTAAAAGATCTGCTCTTGTTCAAACAGGAATTAATTCAGTGAAATCATATGGCCTGTGTTATACAGAAGGTCAGACTAGATGATCATAATGGTCCATTCTGGTCTTGGAATCTATCAAATATATAATAATAGTGGCCTATGTAGGGGACAGGAAACTGGTGAACCTTGCAGTTTTCCTAGCATCAATCCCTGAGGACGGGATTGCCAACCCATGGAAAAAGCAAATGATTCACTCTCCAAATCCTGAGAGCCCTCCCAGATCTATGCTGACCCCAGGCCATCTGCTGGAGGGCAGGGCACTTTACACAGAGGCGTTGAGTTTCACTGTTGCTCCTTGCAGTGTTGTTGTGACCAGCCCAGGATGTTAGAAAGAGAAAGTGGGTGAGGTAATGTCTTTTTACTGGTTCAATTTCAGTTGGTGAGAGGGACAAGCTTTCAAGCTCACACACAGCCCAGACCTGAAGAAGAGCCCTGTGTAGTCTGAAAGCTTGTCTCTCTCACCAGCGGAAGTTGGTCCAATATAAGATATTACCTCGGCCACCTGGTCTCTCTCTTGCTTCTTGCTATTTTGGGCACACTGCAGTACAGCCCAGGGGCTTCCCTGACTCCTATTTGGAACATTCCGACTGGCTGGAATTTATGCCAAAGAAACAATTGACCAAATGGTGTCATCTCTGGCCCTTTAAACTTGGTTCTTCTCTATGGTTATCCATTTCTCATGGCACACCGCTAGGGCCACCAACCTGCAAGCAACACACTTGAATGGGACAGGACTTTTCAGCCTCCATCGTTGGACCAAGAATCCTAAACAGTGTAGATTCCAGACACCCTTCCTTCCCCAGCCCTTCATAGAGGCTGAAGGGTGGTCTATGTGAAACTCCCAAAGAATCTAAACCCACCTTGGAGGGAATTGGCATTTATTAAGAGACAAAAATGAGATTAAAACAAAAAAGCAGTTGTGACAGGGTGTGCCTACCCCGCACCAGCCCTGGAAGAGTTAACTGTGCTTTGCAGGCTGAGGAAGCCCCATCTCTCTGACTCTGATGAGCATGCTCAGCCTGGAGGCAGCGTATAAAAGGAAGCAGCCCAACAGGGCAGGCGGCTGAAGGGGAGGATGTAGACCCTCTCCAGGGAGCTGCTACAGGCCCTGATTACAGAGCCACAGCACACAGAGGTCCAGGGGGACTCCAGGCTGCCTAATGAGCCCAGAGAAGGGACTGTGCCGGCAGGAGCTACGCCACTTGACGACCCCAGACACCCTGGGGAACAGTGGAGCATCGCTGAGGGAGAAAAGGCAGGAAGCAGCCCACGGGACTTAGACTTTTCTCCAGTGAGTGAACTGGGGAGCCAGTCAGCGTGTTACGGGAGGATCCTCGCTGACTTCAGGTGAGCACCCCCACCATTGCCAGGGGCCTGGGCTGGGACTCAGAGGAGCAGGGAGGGCCCAAGTCCCCCTACCCTGGGCGCCACATACCCCTAAGTGGCGCCCCACTTCCCCAACGGGCCATGCAATCCCACAGAGGTGGGTTATTTTAATGACTCAGGCCATTAAGCCATGCTGCCCTGGTGGAAGGGCCGTTTATTGTCTCTGGCTATTGGGCCATGCTGCCCTTAGAGGAAGGGCTGCTTCATTGACTCCAGCCACTAGGCCGTACTACCATGTTTTATAGTCAGGGTCATGAACGTAGGACCTAACTGGCTGCTATGAAGTTTTTTTTTCCCTTTCTTCTCACCATATGTGACCCAGCACCCAGGATGGAGTGTGCCTACCCCACAACAGAAGGGTATGCACAGCACCTGTAGTGTTACACTCCATAGAACCAGCCTGGCCACATCCCCTTTATGCCATTACAGGTGAAGAAACAGTATCTTACAATTCTAGAGCATGTATTTCACTCCCGTCTCACCCTTCATGGCAAGCAGCATGGGAGAGATGCAGCCTCTATTCTCAGGTGCCTTGTGTCATACTGTCTCTCCCTCCCTGAGATCCCTCTGCTATACCTCTCAGGCCACTGTAGTCTGCTCCCCTGTGACATCAGGCCCACTCAGGAGGAGACGACAGTCACTCATCAGATGCCCATTGTCTGTGTTTCCAATCCATACATCATTGGATTCCTTGCTCTGGACAAACGGTTTCGGTTTGTTTTCCCTCCATCTGGGTGACAGCTTTCAAAGTTCTCTGGAAAGTGCACACACACAATCCTTTTTTTCCCTTCACATCTTATTTCCAAATGACCTTTTCCACATCTGAAGCTGTTTGCTTTTTGTTCAAGCCTAATGTCTTTTGACGTCTAATTGCCCATTCTATGTCATCCTGAATCCAACTCCATCACCCACAACTGTTTCAAAAGACTTGAGGACCCAGCAGCTGCTAATGAGAAGACTGGAGAAATATGCTCCATCCACCCCCTGAGAAGAATGGGAGCTGACCCCTTTTGAAATTCCAGCCCTTACAGCACTGGCCACTCCACTCCTCTCTACTCAGAGATGAAACAGCTCCCCCAGATGCAGCTTAACAAACAGACCTTTTTTGAATCACCTAATTCTATTCCTCTCCCTCCTCTACCATGCTCCTTTTGGTGCAATTGTCTCCATTCCTTGCTCTGATGTTTGTGCAATTATTAAAGTTTTAAAGTCTGAGTCTATGAGATTTGATTTTGCTCCAGAAATAACTGTGGTCAGTTTAAAATACTGTTGATAGGTAACATTTCCCACTCTGAGCACCCTTATTAACATATGGGCAAACCCGTACAAATATACATAGGTTATTACAGCACCTGGGTTATTCCCCCACCCCTTTTGGAAGATGCAGAAGACACAGCTTCTTTAGGAGAGAGAGAGATTTTGCTAGGAGGGTTGATTTAGTTGGACATAGGAAGGCCGGACCAGAGTTCCATACTCAGAGTCCCAGCTTATAAAGAATGGTCACATACCCTTGCAGTAACTGTTGTTAATCGAGGTGTAGTCAATATTGATCCCATTCTTGGAGCACATGCTCCCAAGATCAGGTTCCTTTGAACAGCAGTGTCTATCGGGGCCTGCACCCTGTGCCTCATTGGGTTCCCAAATGAAGGCATAAATGGTGGGATGGCCATGATCCTCCCTCAGTTCCCACACAACTTGAAGCCAGTGGTGGTCTGATGACTCCAAAGCACAGGGATGGAGGGCTGGTTCTGGAATCCACACTGACAACAACATCTTGAAGAGCCACAGTTTCTACAGGGTAAGTAACTGCTCTCTCTTTGAGTGTGTCGATGTGGACCCCATGGCAGGTGAATGGCAATCAGTATCCCCTCAGGATGGTGGAAGTGAACGGCTCCAGCTGCACCAATCAAACAAGGAATGTAGTATGGATCTCCAGAACTCAGCATCCAACCTAGATCCTTGAAAGAGATCAGTGGGTTACTCCATGTCACCACCCTGCAGATGTGATACTGGCATGAAGCAGGTAGAGGATGTTGCTTGCGTTCCGGTGAAGTGAGTCTTGGTATTTGGTAGGACGGGTGCACCAGGCAGCTGGTAGCACCGTGAGAGACACTGATTGTACAGAGTGTGGTTTCAGGAAGAAGACCAGTACATTCTTCTTCTTTCATATGGTTTGGGTAAGTGGCAACAACTACAAATTTATATTTAAGTTTGATAGCCAGCACATTGCCACAGTAGTGAACTGGTGAATGTTCTTCAGGCCCCTGGCAAAAGAATGAAGGGGACACTCAGATATGATGTGCTCCATCATTTATGCCTAGTGACCACAGTTGCATACAGGTGTTTGCCTCATTTTCCATTTAAAGAGGGTTTGTCCACATCTCCCATGAAAGATCCTAATGCTATTCAATCTGCACCAGTCTTTCCAACATAAACCAAAACCCAGTGGTTCCTTAGCAAGGTCAATGATGAGATGTTTTATTTTGAGCAATCAAAATGCTTCATGTGACTCTCCATTGAGCCTCAACATCGAAGTTGGGTGTAAGGGTCTTGATGCAGTTCCATAGAAGGTTGCAGGATTTTAATCTTCTCTTTGGCGGGTTCTGCAGGTCATCGTGTAGCAAGATCCTCGTGTTTGCATTGACCTGGTTAAGAAAATGAGATGCTCTTTAATCTGTGGAGGCTGGATGTGTGATAGGACTAGGAGCCAGTCAACTGGGGTAGATTTGGGCATCCCTGACACTATGCGCGTAGTGTTATTAAGTTGAGTGTCAAGGAGTTTAGTGTGACTGCTGTGAGACCACACCGGCGCACAATATTCAGCTGCAGAATGTACCAAGGCAATTGTTGCGATTCGTAAGGTCCGTGGACTGGAGCCCCGGGATGTTCCGTCCAATTTTCTGATAAGCAGGACAGGAGACCTGACCTTATTGCAGGTGTTCTCGAGGTGTTGTCAAAAGGTCAAATTCCGATCCAGTGTAACTCCAGGATACTTTGCGTTAGCCTCGTGGCTGACACTCTGACCACAGAACTGCACATCAAGCTTTGTATTAGCCAATTTATTATTCAGATGGAAAGTTGTTACCCTGGGTATTTTGGGGGTTAGGCCTAAGTTTCCAGCATCGGAAATAATCAGCCATTGTGCTAAGATCTCGGGTTAGGGTGCAGCTGATGGGATGAAGGCCTGAATGCTGAACAGCTAGGGCAAAGTCATCCACTCAGATGAATTTCCTTGTCTCCGTCACTGGTATATCCGTGGTGTATAGATTAAAGAGTAAATTGATCATTTGGTTTAGATGAAAATCTGAGACCACTTTAACAATGAAGTTTGGGTGAGGTCTGAGCATGACCTTGTCCCTAGGGAATGTTGTATAGGCTGGTTTGATCATAAGCACCTGAAGCTCACTCACTCTTTTGGTTGATGGCACATGTAGGTACCAATGACATTGGGAAGCATAAGAGAGAGGTCTAGCAGGCCAAATTTAGGCTGCTAGGTTAGAGTTTGAAGTCCCAGACCTCCATAGCAGCAACCTCTGAAATGCTTCAAGTTCCACACGCAGGGCCAGTTAGACTGCAGGGTCTCAATAAGTGGATGACACAATGGTGTTGGGAGGGGGGGTTAGGTTTATTAGGAACTGGGGAGCCTTTTGGGAAAGGAGGAGCCCATATAGGAAAGATAGGATCCATCTAAACCAAAATGGAACCAGATTGCTGGCATGTAAAATTGAAGAGGTTGTAGAGTAGTTTTTAAAGTAAGGGCTAGTAAGCCGACAGGGGTGGAGGAACACATAGTTTGGATGGAGACATCCCTTAGGGGAGGATTTATTAAAGGGCATACTCTAGATCCTAGTAAAGATGAAAGGATAGAAGTTGATAAAGTACAGGTAGGGGCTGAAGAGAAACAGTCAAATGAAAAAGAGTCCCATTCAATTACACCACATCAAGGCAGACAACTAAATACACATGTTTGAAATGCTTAAATACAAATGGAGGAAGTTTAAATACTAAGATGGGTGAACTTGAGTGCCTGTTATTAAATGGGGATATTGATATAATAGGTGTCACAGAAACTTGGTGAAATGATGATAATCAATAGGAAATGGTAATACCAAGATATATAGGTATATAGGATTGACAGAGGAGGTTGCACTGGTGGTGGGGTGGCACTAACTATGAAAGACACCATAGTGTCATATATACTAAAAATCTTAAATGAATGAAACAGTACCACAGAATCTCTTTGGATAGAAATTCCATGCTTGAATCATAAGAGTACAGCAGTAGAAATATCCTACTAAACATCTGACTAGGATGGTGACGGTGACTGTGAAATGCTCAGGGAGATTAGAGAGGCTACAAAAACAGAAACCCAATAATAATATGGGCTTTCAATTATCTCCATATTAACTGGGTACATGTCACCTCAGGACGGGATGCAGAGAGAAAAGTTCTAAACACCGTTAGCGACTGCTTCTTGGAGCAGCTTGTCCTGGAAGCCACAAGGGGAGAGGCAATTCTTGATTTAGTCCTAAGTGGAGCACAGGATCTGGTCCAAGAGGTGACTATAGCTGAACTGCTCGGTGACAGCAACCATAATGTAATTAAATTTAACAACCTTGTTTGGGAAAAATACCAAGTCAGCCCACCAGCATTTAACTTCTAAAAGGGGAACTATACAAAAGTGAGGAAGTTAGTTACATGAAAATTACAAGGAACAGTCTCAAGGATGAAATGACTGCAAACTGCATGGAGACTAATTTGAGCCTGTTTTGGTGTTTTCAAATAAACATATAGCCTGCCCTCCTCCCCGACCACCACCCCAAAAGCCCCCCCAAAAAAGGACAAAATATGCTCCCATGGCTACACAACAGAGTAAAAGATGTGATTAGAGACAAAAAGACATCCTTTAAAAATTGGAAGTCAAATCCTACTGAGAAAAATAGAAAGGAGCATAAACTCTGGAAGTCTAATATAAAAGTATAATCAGGCAGGCCAAAATGGAATTTTAAGAGCAACTAGCAAGAGACACAAAAACTAAACAGCATTTTTTTTAAAGTACATAAAAAGCAGGAAGCCTGCCCATCAATCAATGGAGCCACAGGATGAGTCAGATGCTAAAGGAGAACTCAAAGATGACAAGGCCATTGTGAAGAAGCTAAATTAATTCTTTGCATTGGTCTTCACTTCAGAGGATGTGAAGGAGATCCCCACTCCTGAGCCACCCTTTTTAGGTGACAGATCTGAGGAAATGTCCCAGATAGAGGTGTCAGTAGAAGAGCTTTTGGAATAGATTGATAAATTAAAATGAAATAAGTCACCGGGACCAGATGGTATCACCTAAGACTTCTGAAGGAACTCAAATATGAAATTCCATAAATTGCAGAACGGTACCTTAAATCAACCTCTGTACCAGATGACTGGCGGATAACTCATGTAACACTAATTTTCAAAAAAGGTCCAAAGGCGACCCTGGCAATTACAGGCCAATAAGCCTAATTTCAGTACCAAGCAAATTGGTTGAAACTACTGTGAAGAACAGAATTATCAGACACAGAGATGAATACCATTTGATGCGGAAGAGTCAGCATGACTTCTGTGAAGGGAAATCATTCCTCACTAATCTATTAGAATTCTTTGGAGGGGTAAACAAACAGGGGGACAAGGGTGATCTAATGGAAGTAGTGTACTCTGACTCTCACCCAAATCCCTTAAGCAGTCATGGTATAAGAGGGAAGGACCTCTTGTGGATCAGTAACTGATTAAAAGATAGAAAACAAAGGGTAGGAATAAATGGTCAGTTTTCACAGTGGAGAGAGGTAAATAGTCAGATGCCCAAGGACCCGTACTGGGTCTAGTACTGTTCAATTTATTCATAAGTGATCTGGAAAAAAGGGGTAAACAGTAAGGTGACAAAGTTTGCAGATTATATGAAATTACTGAAGATAATTAAGTCTAAAGCAGATTGCAAAGAATTGTAAATGGATCTCACAAAACTGGATGAGTGGCTAAGAAAATGGCAGATGAAATTCAATTTTCATAAATGCAAAGTAATGTACATTGGAAAAAATAATCCCAACTATACATATAAAATGATGGAGTCTAAATTATCTGTTACCATTCAAGAAAATGATCTTGGAGTCATCATGGATAGTTCTTTGAAAACATATGCTCGATGTGTAGCGGCAGTCAACTAAGCTAGAAGAATGTTAGAACCATTCAGAAAAGGATAGATAAGACACAAAATATCATAATACCACAATATAAATCCACGGTACTCCCCACACCTTGAATGCTGTTTGCAGTTCTGATTATCCCATCTCAAAAAAAGATGTATTAGAATTGCAAAAAGTATAGAGAAGGACAACAAAAATTATTATGGGTATGGAACAGCTTCCATATGAGGAGAAATTAAAAAGACTGGGAGTGTTCAGTTTAGAAGAGAGCTGACTAAGGGGGATATGATAGAGGTCTATAAAATCATGAATGTTGTGGAGAAAGTGAATAAGGAAGTGTTATTTACTTCTTCTCATAACACAAGAACTAGGGGTCACCAAATGAAATTAATAGGCAGCAGGTTTAAAACAAACAAAAGGAAGTACTTCTTCATGTAACGAATAGTCAACCTCTGGAACTCATTGCCAGGGGATGTTGTGAAGCCCAAAAGTATAACTGGGTTAAAAAATAATAATTTTATAAGTTCATAGAGGATAGATCTATCAATGGCTGTTAGCCAAGATGGTCGGGAATACAAACCCATGCTCTGAGTGTCCCTAACCTCTAAAGGTGGGAGTGGACACTTGATAACTGCCCTGTTCTGTTCATTCCCTCTGAAGCATCTGGCACCAGCCACTGTTAGAAGACAGGATACTGGGATAGATGGAACATTGGGCTGACCCAGTATGGTGATTGTTATATTCTAAAGTGATAGTCACCAGGAAGACCAACCTCAGAGAGAGATGATGTAGGGAACATTTGGAAAAAGGCTCATGTAGAAGTTCCTTAAGTCCCAGGAGGACCAGATTGACATCCCCACCAGAAGTAGGTTCTCTGACCATTGGGTAAGCGTGTAAGAGCCCCTTGAGAAATTTTGATACCATGAAGTGTGAAAAGACTGAGCACGACCATACATAGGGATGCAAAGCTAAAATTAGCATAAAATGGATCTTAATAAAAATCTGCTTTAAGTTTAACAGTGAATAAAGGATCTTTAATATTCAGGCCTGGGTTAGATCCAGACCATGCTGGGCTGCCCATATTGAGAACGTCTTCCATTTAGATGAGTACGTATGTCCGTTCAGTAGATATTTTCCTACTCTGAACCAGTAGGGAGCACCCCGTATGCCAGGACAATCAGCTCTGAGGTAAGATGGGGCAGTTTTGACACAGGTTTCTTCCCTGCCTTCCCTTTTGTTGCTAAACTTCAGAGACCGATGTCTGCCTGGAGGAGCACTCACAGAGGAGAACCCTTTGGGATCCTGTGAGATGGATGTCTTCTCCAGGTCTGAGGTGATGTACACCAATTGTTCAAGCAGATAGAGATTTAGCCATGTGTCCCTCGACTTTTGAGTCTTCAGCAGAAGGATTTACATACTGAGCCCTTATCAGGGATGCAGCTCTCCCTCAGACAGAAGAGGCATTGGGTAAGCCCATCAACCGGAGGGTGAGTCCATGGGGGTTAGGGCAGGGCTTAATCCCTGACGGTTTAGAATCCATCAGGGCAGTCGGTGTGATGCAACTCACCCACCTGTCAGGGGGCATCTTCCTGGGTTTTCTGGTGTGGCATTTTGTTTTTGAAATGTCCAGATCAGAGAATGAACAGGACGAAGACGTATTTCTTCAAACTATTCCTAAGGGATGAGTTTGAAGCTAGGACAAAGGGAGTGGGTCTGGCACTTACAGGGTTCTGTCTTGATGCCAATGAGTTGTGAGAAGGAGGGGGTGGTCACTCTGCCCTCTATGAAGAAGAGCATCAGGATGTGGAGGCTGCCTGGACGACCCCAACAGACAGGGTTATTCAAAAAACCCAATTGCGCATGCAGGAAGTTCAGGTGCACCTACAGCAGGATCCATATTGACACATACTGGAAGAAGAATTGAGCTTTACTTCATTGACAAGAGTTTAAAGGACTCCAAAAGCCGACACTTTCTAATCAATCTCCATAGCTGTCAAAGGCAAACCTCGTCCTTGTGGTACTATGGTTATGCCTCAGAATTGTGCATAATCAATGTAGCTCAAGTCAGGCATGCCAGATACCTGAAATAATGATCTCCCCATCTGTCTTTTTCACTGCTGAACAAGCTTGCAACCCATTTCAGCATTTCCTTTCTGTTTCAATACTGGAAATTATTTTTAAAAGCAATGCCATAAAATTTACAGAAGCCCGATGGAAGTAGAGCACCGTTGAACAAACAAACCATTAAATTGCATTGAAATCCTCTGCCTTCAAAGGAGAGGTCTAATTAAGGTTTAAACTGCAGTGTTAATTGCATAGTACTGATATTCACCATGCATTATGGGTTTATTAGCAGTTTACTAAGTTGAATAACTTCATACAGGAAATGCAACTTCTGGGACCCATGTTATGACACTGAGGCAGACTTAATTACTGGCAGGAAAGTGTTAGCTTCATAACGGATTTAAGACAAAATGTCTGCAGAGACTTTACTAAAACCTGGGAGTTTAGAATATCATGCAAATCAAAATGGAATATTAAGCTTTTCCTAATAATTGCTTACAGATGAAATGTAAAAACCAAACAATCTTCTCAATGTAGCTTGGAGGGAACTGAATTTGCTTATTTTCATCCACGTTAAGAAAAGTCAAGCAAACCACTACTAATTCTTAATGGATTTTTCTAAAACAAAGCTACCATATTTTATGCTCGTGACGCATCTGATCTGCCGAAATCTCAGCAACCAGACATCATTTCACAGTGGAATCATCATCAGCTATTTTGCTTATAAGGAAACTTTTATAGGGGGCAAAATTCCTTCATCAAAATATTTTCTCACCTTTTCCAGATGTTGGGTAAAATTTTAAAAGGCACTTAAGTCATTTAGGAACCTAAGTCCCATTTTCAAAAATGCCTTATCACTTAGGAGTCTAATTCCCATTGACTTTCAATTAAACTTAGGGTCCTAAGTAATTTGGGCACTTTTGAAAATTTTGCCCATTGGCGTGAACCGATAGCTCTTATTCAAGTGAGTGGTCCCACCTGCACTCAGGTGACTAAGGAGCGCAGGACTGGCACCTACATTAAGAGCCATGTTTCAGTATGTTTATACACAGAGTTCACAAGTATCCATTTTGATACTAAAATTCTGTTCAATTCAGCTATGTTCATGACTCTTGTTATCTGAACAGTTTGTGATTATTTGCATTATTTTGTTTGCACTAAAGGTTGGGGAATGGATGTTCCTCATACAAACATCTGTAGCTGCATGAGAATATGGGTATTCATCAACTAGTATATATGTTATTTTAAAACTTATTTATCCAATGTGAGAGAAGAAATGAAACCATGTGATTTTGATGACCAATCACACTCCATTAACAATAAATAGCTGTATAGGACAGCCCATAGGCTGATAATTCATCCCAGTTATTTGACAAACTGTTATGAATACCAGGTGAATTTGCAGAAGGAATGAGGTCAGTTCATGACCAATCTTGAATAGAAGCTAAGGCTAAATTCACAGTTAATGTTCCTTGCAATAAATAATTCAACCAGCAAGCTCCACTTTTTGCCAACAGAACGTAGCTAAAAAAATGTCCTCCTCCGTAAGAGCAGAATTTTTCACCAACTGAAAGTGCATTCTATGATTGTAAAATCTCTTACCCTTCTGTACAGACAATTGGAAAATGAATTATTAGTGGAGTCATTTTTATACCATCTGTTTTCCTGCATCCTGATTAAACCCAAGCGCAATCAATATAAATAGATTAAGTGTTAAATATATAAAAATGTTAAGCACAGAGAAATTGTGTCTTAATTATAAATATGCTTCAAATGAGAGAATTATGCACTAAGACAGATTTTTAACAGTGCTCAGCACCTACAGTTGACACCATATTTTCAAAAATTGCTCAGCTGCCATGGAGCCACCTCAGTGAAGTTTGCCAGATTTCCCAAAGGGCCAAAGGCCAGATCGGCAGCGGTATTTAGTTGTCTAAAATGCAGACAGATGCTTAGGTAGTGCTTTTGAAAATCCCACTAGGTTCCTATGTAGTTTTAGACACCTAAATACCTTTAAAAATCTGTCCCTGAGCATTCAGCAGCTGCTCATTGTTCTCAGTCTGAGGCCCTGAAAACTTTGGCCCCAAAAGCCTGAATTTGCAACTGTTGAGCACCGCTTGAGGAGTGAGCACCGTCAAATCTTACTGGTGTCAACAGGAGTTCAAGGTACTTTGCACCTTGAAGACTGGGGCCCTAAACCAAAAATGCAGATACCTAAGGCCGCGCCTTCACTTGCTCCATGTGCATAACGTCCACTGAAGTCAAGGGGCATGTTGCCTGCAGGTTAGGGTAACGATTCACTGCAGCACTTAAGCATGCGCTTAAATGCCTTGTTGAACATCCTAGGACTGCAGGGGTTTGTAATACGTTCATTATCAGATCCCGTCTACAAGAAGGTCAGATAAACTGTTTGAAAACCCAAGCGTAGAAGAACTTTCAGAAAACGGAGGCAATGAAAAAATATTATGCAGACTTGTATCAAACAATATAAATAATACATACCAAAAAATATGTTAAAAGAACATTATTAAGGTTGCAACCTCAAGCATGCCAACACTAGGAAATGCCCGTGTTACAGGTGCCTGTTCAAGTTGTGCCATCCATGCTATGTGCTGAATGAGGCATGGTCCTGGGCATGGTGTTAGGATAGTCTGGTCTAGCGCTCACTTCCTCCATCAGAAAAGCCCTTGCCCCATGTGGTGCCTCAAAATTGGGTGGGGAGGAGATGGGAGGAAGGGGTTGCTGGGGTCAGGTGCTGGGTCCAGGAGCCCAGTCCATCTCTCTCTGTTTCTCTTCTCTCCCTCCACCGTCAGGAGGTGGGGAGTCCTGCCCCATGTGCTGCACCCAGGTGGGATCACAGTGCTGCCAACCCTCGTGATACCACCACTACTGACAGGATTTCAGCCCCTGCTGGAACTTGTCCATGACAACATGAAAATCTCCAGCGCTCAGATGCATTTTCAATCCTGCCCACGGGAAACCCCTCTCTGGCTGGTTGTTTTCCCCACTGTCCTTCCTCCTGAGGTAGAGCAGCCAGTCAGGGCAGCTGCAGGAGGAGGCAGAGCTCTCCCTGCTCCACTCAGGGGAGAGGGAGCAGAAACAGACCATCAACTCAGGGCATCTCCACTCCTCCCTGGTGAGAAAGGTGTCAGTCTCCCCATCCTCCCCCTCAGGCCTGAGAAGGGGCAGAAGGTGGCACAGCTGCCCCCCTCAGGCCTGGTAGAGGTGGGTGAAGAACGCCTCGAGGAGCAGAGGCAGGGCAAAAGGAGACAGGCAGATATGGGGGCAGAACTGATGTGGGATATCAAAACATCAGATAAACAAAAAGATAAAAAAAAACCAAGTATGTTGGGCCAGTCTCATACATTTTGGGGGCAATACTCGTGATTTTTTAGCTTTCGGTGTTGGCAATACTGGCTCTGTGCATTGGGTCCAGTGGGCAGTGCTGGCTCTAGGTTTTTTGCCGCCCCAAGCAAAAAAAAATGTTGGCTGCCCCCAACCACAGCCCTGGGCTCTCACCCCCCCACACCAGTGCCCTCCCCCACCCGCACCCCCTGCCACCCTAGGCCCGGTCTCTCTCTCCCCCCACACCCGCACCCCCTGCCGCCCCAGCCCTGGGCTAACTCCACCCGCTCCCCCTTGCTTCCAGCCGGTCTGGCACTGGCAGGGATGGTGTGAGTAGCAGGGCTCCCTGGCCGCGCCTTAGCCCAGGGTCCCTCCAGCCAGGGCTCCCGCCTCCAGGACCGGCCGGACCCGGGAGGACAGAGCCGGAGGACCACCCCGGCAGGGGGCTGAGGAGCCAGGGCAGGGTAGCCCCAGAGGGAGCGAAGCCCCGGAGAGCGGGACGCGGGCCCCACACGGCAGCGCCCCTTCCTCTATGGCCCCACTGCTGCTGCTGCTCCTGGCCACCCTGCCGCAGTCCCTGGGTGGCTCAGGCCACTTTGCCCAGCCCTGGCTGCGGTGCTGGGGGGCGGCCGCCCTGTGGCACCTGCAGGCGGCTCCCTGTGCCCTGAGGGGTGGCCCCCAGCCTGAGTGTCCCCCGCTTGGAGCCTGTCTGGCCCAGCCACAAGGTGCGGCGCTGCTGCCCGACACGAACCGCAGCGGCCCCAGGGCGCCCCGCGCGCATCACGCGCTGCTGCTGCCAGGGCCGGCTCTGGGCTTTTGCCGCCTGAAGCAACAACAACAGCAACAACAAAGATGGCCGGAATGCTGCCCCTGAAAATGTGCCACCCCAAGTACGTGCTTGGTTTGCTGGTGCCTAGAGCCGGCCCTGCCAGTGGGTGATGGTGTGATAAAGGGGCAGCCCCATTCTCTACTCCCCATTCTTCACAGCTGCCCCCAGCTGTTCCCAGAGCACTTCACGGTTCGGATGCTGATTCCGATGCTAATGCTGCTTTGGCAGTGATCCGAGCCTGACCTTACAATGGTCCTGCTCAGCCCTTGTTTTGGCAGGCAGCCAAAGAAACAAAAGCCCAAGAAAGGAATCAGTGATTTTTCATTGTACACAGCTGTGTTCAGAAGAGCCCAGAAAAGTCCTGAATCGACTTCAGTTTGCAGCTGAAAGAATCTGTTCACTCTTGAGCATTAGAAACAAAGGAGTCTCTTTGCAGTGACAAACTGAGTCAGGAAACCATACTTCAAAGAGTTAATCCCCAAATCCTTTGCTACAGTCATGCTAGCTAACATGACAGATGGCCTCCTTTTTGCTTAGCATTCTTATGAAACAATATATGCTATTGTTCTGTCTAGCACTGTCTCTCCTGAGAGGACCTTAGCTATGGCGTGCTGACTGTTGATCACTGTTAAAGCCATGGTGGTTGGGTCAGTCACTCCTTTCAGCAAGCTATTTAGCCAGTGGCTATCAGCAGGAAAGTCTCTTTGAGTTTCATCTCACATCCCTGTGGTGTATTTCTTTGTCATGGGATTAACCATTTTTAGCACCATTGTGGAGTCTGGACAGACCAACTTGCATTATTTCACCTCCAAACAATGGTCTCTGAGGCTTTATAATTAAAGGGAGCTGCTTGGTTGGACGTTGCAGGCAGGCTGGCAAGCACAATCCTGGAGCATACGCATTGTACCTGCCAGTAGCAGGGCATTTCTTACTCCTCCTTATGAAACTGTTTTGCTCCATGGCCTCCACCTCCGGCCCAAACCTTTCTGGACGATACACCAAGTTGATACACCAAGGACTGAATGAAGCACCTCTAGAGATGAATACAGAGGTATCTACAGCTTGAGTTAAAGAGGCAGGTTCTGGCATTAAAAGCTATAAACAGACTCATATCTACTGTGAATCAGGAACAATTGGTGTGTGTGTAAAACACACACTGAACAATGGGTTATAGAAGAACTAAGCAGCCCCTGCTGCCAGAGACTGCTCTGGTGTTCTGCTCTTGCACATAGATTGTCCATAGATTTTAAGGCCAGAAAGGAGCATTCTGATCATCTAGCCCGACCTCCTGCCCAGCACAGCTCAGAGAACCCCTCGCCCCATGCCTCAAGCCCATAATTGCTACTTGAGCTATCGCAGATCTTTTAGAAAGACGGACAAGCTTAGGTGGTGAGGTGGTGAGGGATATGTGGCGTGCATGATGCCCTCTCCACCAACCTGGTGCAGTACAGATCACAGCCCAGTTCCATCTGTGCTATCAGTTTGTTACAAATTGTACAGTTCTGGTGTGCAGCTAATGGCTCTTGAGCAAACAAAGTATGTGAGTGCACCTGTCTCTCATCCCACAGCCTTCCCCTGGGCACAAAACACTGACTCTATTTTTATATTGTTTGTTAAATATTAAAGCTGCCCCTTTGATTGTTAAATTAGTGCTGTGGCAACATGCAGACCAGAGTGCTCTCAGAGGTCCCCCCGCTGAGGGTGTCACAAAGGATGGCAGATGCAGTTCTGTTCCGAGCAAGATGGCAGCTGCCAGAGGGGAGCAGGGAAGGAGCTCTTTAAAAACGCCAATTTTAACTTTAGTGGACAAATGGGATTCAAGGTTCTGGTAGGTCTGGGAAGCGCTTCCGACTGCAAAACACTTCCCAAGTGCTGGGGCCCACCAAATGGGTACAGCTGTCCCTGCAACCACTCGGCATGAACGTCTCTCAAATACAGATATCAGCTCAAGCACTTTTATTTCAGACTCATTTGGTCCAAGAACGGATAGTGCTGGAAGAAAGATGTTTTGAAGGGCCAGCTATGCTTTTGCACAAATTACTAATATCAATTCTACAGCGATCTGACCTTTTCGAGAAAAAATTCAAACAATACATGAAGGCTTCTCTTCCCTGTACTAGACAAAACATAACTGGAGTGTGGGTGGGGGGTATGTGTGGGTGGGGGTTGTGTGTGGAGTTTTATGCTTTTCACATTAAAAAAGAATAATAAAAAAATTCCCCATATATTAGGATTGTGCTGTAAACCAAGATTCATTCATTTTGATCATATTTACTGCTAAAACCCCTTAAAGCCAAAATGACTCCAAAAGAAAAACAGGTGGAACAAATTTTGCAGATAAAACTCTAATGTCGCAGGAGGCATTATCAGTTTTACATGAGCAAGCCCGAATGATACCAACAGCCCATATATTTTCATATCTACAGTAGCTGTTACAGGTATAGATAAAGATGCTGTGAAAATATATATATATGAATGTCTTACATCCAATGTGCTACATATACTGTTCCTGTTTACTGGTTTTTTATTGTTTTTCAGTCGCAGCTTGTGACAAATCACAAATTCTGTTCTTAGATACCCGTTGGGTCCTTTTCAATTATAATTAATCACCCTTCTGTTGCCTTGAGGTACATCCTCAGTTCTGAGGCTATTGTTATCCACATGCCCACAAAGATGCTATATGCTCCATCCGTGCTGGAGCCAAGATCTCCTTCCTTTAGCATCCTGTTATTTTTCAGCTAAATTCTTTTTGCTTTATAGATCTGGCAAAATGATCAATACCCTGCTCTGGTGGGGGAAGATTTCACACTTTCAGTAGAGTTCCATCTGATTGTAGGTTTATTTTTGATGTTAGAAGTGTGTGGTATTTTCCATACTGAATACAGAGGATTTGATTTTTTTTTAAAAAGATCCTACATGTATCATTATTATTTGAATTGCACTAGCATCTGGAGGCTCCAGCTGAGATCTGGACTTCTTCATACTAGGCGCTGTGCAAACACAGCAAGAGACAGGCCCTGCTCTTAAGAGCTTATAACTTAGAGTAAGCAGGACAGCCAAAGGGCGGGCAGGGATTTGTTCAAAGTCACACAGCGGGTCAGCGAAAGAGCTGGGAGCAGCACCCAGGTCTACAGACGCCCAGGCCGGTACCCTAACCATCACCTCTGTGCTTATTGCAGATCTGCCCTCTGAGGAGCAGTAGCAGATGTTGGGGCTTTATAGATTGGTTTCCCGTTGGACTAAAAATTAGTGACAGGAAGTCTGGGTATACTGCTGGTGTAACTTGTTTATTTACACTGTATACCCCAGCTCTGGAACAGAGGTGGTCACAAGCAGCACTCAGCCAATACCCTCTGTAGAAATCTCAACCCAATACCAATGCTCAGTTCCCAGTGAGCAATTCTGCACCAAGAAGGGGGGCGGGAGCAATGCCACACCAAGAATGGGGGAGGGATATCTCAGTGGTTTGAGCATTGGCCTGCTAACCCCAGGATTGTGAGTTCAGTCCTTGAGGGGGCCACTTAGGGATCTGGGGTAAAATCAGTACTTGGTCCTGCTAGTGAAGGCAGGGAGCTGGACTCAATGACCTTTCAGCGTTCCTTCCAGTTCTATGAGATAGGTATATCTCCTTATATTTAATTGACTCTAGCTAGAGAAAGATTAAGGCAGATGAGCAAACACCTTTGCTGTTTGCAACAGTTCCCCAAAAAGAAAGTGGATCACCAGACTAATGACAATACAGCATTTCTTCAAAGAAAGAACAGTACTGCATGCTAAGAATCTGAATTTGTAAAACTATGTGTAACAGTGACACCTACTGACTCCTACCATAACAGGATCTTAAGTGAAGAAAAGGAACAGTCAAAAACACCAACACAATATCTGAGGTAGGAAGCCGCGGCCAGCACATCCCTCGCCCGTGCCGCTTCCCGCCACCCCCATTGGCCCGGGACAACGAACCACGTCCAGTGTGGGCTGCGATCAGCCGAACCTGCCGCATCAGCAGGTAAATAAACTGGCCCGGCCCGCCAGGGTGCTTACCCTGGCGAGCCGCGTGCCAAACATTGCTGATCCCTGTCATATGGGGACAGAAATGTAGGGATTGCTTGAGAAAATCATGTTGTGTGATGTTTGTATAACTATAAGATCACTCTGAGGACTATTTGCCTACAAAGAGCTGATTGACTCCTCTTCTCCTGCAGGTGATTTTCATTCCTGGGGATTTATTCTTGTTCCTAAAGAAACAGGGGTAAAAAATTGGTCTCATTGAAGTCAACATCAAAACCCCCATTAACTTCAGTGGGATAGGTTTCACCCTGGGCATATTTTTATTTTCGTCATTTCTAAGATTCTGAGGTCTCCCAAATTCCAATAAGCTCTTTCTGAGTTACTGTGAAACTAATAATTTAATTATTATTGACAATGTTGGCACACCACTTTGATTTATCTGCATTATGGAAAGGTACTATGAAAACACTTCATGGATTTATATAATGTATCGAATAACCACATAAGAATGGCCAGGCTGGATCAGACCCATGGTCCATCTAGCTCAGTATCGTGTCTTCTGACAATGGCCAGTGCCAGATGCTTCCGAGGGAGTGAATGGAATAGGGCAATTTTGAGTGATCTATCCCCTGTCATCAAGTTCCATCTTCTGGCAGTTGGAGGTATAGGGTCATTCAGAACATGTGGTTGCTTCCCTGGCCATTTTGGCTAATAGCCATTGATGAATCTGTCCTCCAGGAACTTACCTAACTCTTTTTTTTAAACCTAGTTACACTTCTGGCCTTCACAACATCCCCTGGCAACAAGTTTGACAGGTTAACTGTGCATTTGTCAGGAGACGAGGTCGCAGTGGGAATCAGGTCTACTGACCCGAGTCTGAGTGGCAGAGCCCAAAGTCGAGCCAGGGCCAGATCCAGGAAGCAGGGCCGAAAGTCAGAATTGGAGTCCAAGTCCAAATGCCAGAGCCAAGGGTTGAGACAGAGTGGGAGTCAGGACTCAGACCTGAGTGCCAGCACCAGATTACCAGGAGTTAGGGAAGGCAGCAGCAAAGCTGGGACAGGATGGGTGCAGGGCAGGATCTGTGATGGTGCTGTGGAGGAGCAGGACTTGGAGAGAGGAGCACAGGGAGGCAGAGAGTCTGCGGGTGGGTGTGTTGAGTAGTCACCTACTGCTGCTGCTGAGCTTAAGAACTGGCCTGCTGGCTTCCTCAGCCAATCAGGCCAGGCAGTCCATCAGGCAGCCTAGCTGGCTCATTAGGGTGTCAGGCGTACTGAGCAGGCACAGATAAGGGCCTTACTCTTGACAGAGCTGTGTGAAGTACTTCCTATTGTTTGCTTTAGACTTGTTGCTATTAATTTCATTGGGTGATCCCTGGTTCCTGTGTTACGTGAAGGGATTAATAACACTTCCCTATTCACTTTCTTCACACCAGCCATGATTTTATAGACTTCACTCTCATTTCAGTCAAGTTGCCTTCGGTGGAGCAGCACACATTTATACCAGGGCTGAGCATACCACACACAACCTCCAAGTCAGTGCCTTGATTGATGTTGAACTTTTTTCAAATATTCCTTTGCCTGATCTTCATCATAAAATCTTCCTCACTTCCCAATTCTCTGAGCTCTACCATTGATCTTACTGGAAAATTGATCTATTTCTGAGGCATCTTTCTCTTTCTCTTCCCCACTCCTCATTCACTCATGGACCCATCTTTCCCTTAGTAGTCCTTTTGCCTATTACATGTTTATAAAAACAATCTTATTCCCCTATAATCCCATGAACTGTTTTTAACACATGCTGATTTCATACCACCTTCTCAGCGGCGACTCTATGTATTTCGCCACCCCAAGCACGGTAGTCAGGTGGCTTTCGGCGGCGCGCCTGCGGGAGGTCCGCTGGTCTCACGCCGTTGGCGTACTCACCGCCAAATTGCCGCCGAAACCGCAGGACCAGCGGACCTCCCGCAGGCATGCCGCCGAAGGCAGCCTATCTGCCGCCCTCACACCCACTGTCAGGCTGCCCCCTGTGGCTTACCGCCCCAGGCACGCGCTTGGTGTGCTGGTGCCTGGAGCTGCCCCTGCACCTTCTCTTTTCCCTTTCAGCCTTAACTGACTCAGATTTATTTTGATTTTGAGACCTCCTCCCTTTTCCATTTTTAGCGGAGGTATGTCTTTTCCATCTGAGATCTAGGAACAGGACCTGGTGGTGGTTAATAAAAATTATTATTATTATAGTAACACCTAAGACTTCCAATGGAGACCAGGCCCCTATTGTGTCCCTATCCCCCAAATCAACTCAAAGTACAATTTTTGAATCTTCCTCTGAAATAGGTAGTACAGACAGGAAGGACTATTTAAAATTTGGGGGGGAGGGGGTGAAAAGGTTTTTTCATCCAAAAAATGATATGTTTGAAAACAAACATTTCTGCAAAAAATTCATTTTAATGACTTTGGTTTTGCAAAAAAAATGTTTTAAAAAATTCCAAAACAAAAATGTTGAATTTTTTCTAACTTTCTGAAATTGTTTCATTCAAAATAATGGAGAGATTCCCACTTTCCTTCAGTCCTTTTATTCCCATCCTCCTTTTTTTCACTGGGGAAAAATATGATGAGTTAAGAGAAATTTAAAATATTTTTAATGTTTCAACATGTAAAGAAGCCTCCAAAATTTCAACACGCTCTAGGTACTGGGCATTTTCCAACCAGAATACTAAACTAGCTTGATCACACCTAATTCCTTTGTTCTTAAGCACCTCGGGGGCTGTTGGGAGGGAATTATGGCACTGGCAGAATTCATGCAGCTCATAACTTTTAATATGTAAATACATTTTGCACGATCTATGGCTGATTTTCATTTGATCACTAAATTACAGTAAGATCCTACTTTCTTTTTCTAACAGCATATTACGTAGATATTCCCCTGTCTGGAAGGATACTTAAGGCATTAATATACCTACTGAGACATGTTTATCCAAAAGGAAATCAGAGCAACACAATACAAAAAGTTTTCCGTTTCCCACTATAAGCAGAGCACGCACATCTGCACCAGTCATCTGAGTTTCAGTTTTGTAATGCTGATTTAGATATAGGAAACACTGTATTTGCCCCATTCCCTCCACTAAGTTTGTCTTCTCACCCACCTATATTCTGACAGGCAAATGCTGTTCAGTTTCAGTCTCCTCTAACCTCTGCTTTAAAATATTACTGGCAATATAACATGATTGATTTGGGGATAACTTATGTGTCCTGTCTCATAAAGGTAGGGATGGCTTGATCACTATGGAGTTCTAGGGTTGTATTCTTTAAGATGATAAATGCTTATGCCTGGCACCTCATTAATTATTATCTATAATGCCCCTCCACAATATCCACACATGAATACTGATCCTGGGAGGCAGGGAGAGAAATGTTCACATGGTGGGAGAGAAAGATACACCAGGCCACTCCTGCTGTGCAGACTACATGGAACGCTGGGTTTGGGGTGGTAAGTATGTGCAGCCAAGTGTGGAGAGAGGAGTGGAGGAGGGGGAAATGAGTGCACATTTCAGTTTAAATATGAAACAGTACTGGATTTTTTTCCACTATAAAAATATCTCCACTGCCGGCACCTTTGCTCTTGTCTGGTCTGTCTTGAGCCCGACTGTGTTGCATCACACTCCTGGTTGTGTCATCATCAGCAAGAATCAAATCTAGGATACCTGGATTGTCAAATATGAACCTCAGCTGCCTAAGCTAAAAGACCTTCCTCTGCAAGACAAGGCTGTAGCAGGCTCATCAGCCTCTTTGTGGGACCCAGCCACCACTAGAGGGGGACAGAAAGTAATACTGACTGGGTTGGGATTACAGTCGCAACTTCCTCCTTTCTGGCTGCCCTACCACTCCCCTCCCCGTGATGCCTATCTGTCCAAAACGCTGCTGCCAAAATCATCTTCATCTCCAGCTGTCCTAGCCGCATCACATCCTCTTTCAGGCCTGGATCCAATATCCAATTCAGTCAATGCAAAGACTCTTGTTGACTTCAATGGACATTGAATCAGAGCCTGAATACATCCATCGGTTCCATGTCTCTTATTGCACCTAGCACCTCATCTTCACCTAGAAGACCCTGTCTTGTCTCCTCTAACATCTCAGCTCTCATTTCCAGCTGCCTGCTCCTCAAACACATCCCGTTCCTTGTCCTGGTCTGCTCCCTTCTATGGCTCTCCTTGGTCCGGCCACTCTGCACATCCTCTCTGCCTGGTTACATCCAGCAAGCCTCACCCTTCTGAATCTCTTCTTACAACTCACCTCTTCTAGCCGTCCTTCCTCCATTCTCCTCCTGGCAATCTCCACACTCTGAGCTGCTCTTCTGCATCTTGTCATATTTAGGCTGCAGGGCCATTGATGGAGCGATTGCTATTCCTCTGTTGTTGTGGTGAAGTGCAGAGAAATAGCAGCTCTGTTTAATGTATATAGTTTATGATGTTCATTATCCATTTGATCATTACTTCACTGATTATTTTAATCGCTTTATTTAAAATCACAACAACATGGTGAGGTGGGGACATGAATAAGCCAGTCAGCCCGTCTAAAATGAGTAACTCCGCGTACGTGAGTGTTCCTTTTGGTGCCCTAACTCTGCTCCCATTGACTTCCATGCAGAGTTATTGCTGAGTCCTTTTGAAAATCCCACCCACTGAATTCAATGGGCCTATTCACATGCAGTTTATTCACTCATGTGCATAGGTGCAGGAGCTGGGGGGTTAATTGGCTGACCTGCTATTTTGGAGTCAGTTACATCATGCACTTTTTCTATACCACAACATTTATACACTTTAATCATGTCCTCTCAGTCTCTTTGCTGATGAATATTAACCTAATTTCCTAATTGCTCCCTCTTGCTCATGCCTCTGAATATATTCCATATGGAACCGTCATATACAATAGAATAGGGATGAAAGCAGAAGGATTCTATACAAATGAAATAGGATTATATCGTGTACTCTAAAAAGCTATTACATTTAATAGAGAAATGCATCCTCCCTATTGAATGTTGAAACCAACCTGCAGAATAAGTATTTACTTAGATATTCTACAGAAAGTTTATCATTAAGTTCTACAGAAATTCTCTGAACAATAAAGTTGTTCAAAATGTCTACTTTTCCCTTGTCATAGCAATGTTCGAAGTACAAGGTTTTTGTAGGGTTTGAAATTTGACCCAGGGTGAAATTTTCCCATTTCAGATTAAAAACACTGGTTTGATCAGTGACATGTCATGGGGCGGGGCGGTGGCAAAGCACCAACTTGTTCACACTGCAGGGATCTGTCAGGAACTGCAGAGGCACGAGATTAGAAAGCCATGATTGAAGAGGTATGGGTTTAGGGCTTCTGCAGGTAAGATACTGGATCTGGTTTCATCTGGTACATGGTTGATAAAACAGATAATAGGATTTCTCCTAAACTTGAGACTCCTGCTTCTTTGTGGCTAGGACAATGGGCACGGTTCGGGGCAACTGCACTTGTATTCCCCCTCTGTGGTACAGCCAGGATACCCACGTTTAGGCTTCAGGCTCCCCTGGCCGTCACCTCTTCAGTGGAAACACCTTGGTCAGAACCAAAAGAGACTTATTTCCAGGCGGAACAGTTCTCCACCTTCACTGCTGTTTCCAGTGAAGACACGCTGCCCAAACGGCCTACTTGCTTTCTCTTTGGAGAGAGTTAACAGTGGGACTGCCCAGAGTTATAAGGTACCACGTAGCATTTACTATGCAAGGCTCTTTTGTTCTTAAGGTACATTAAGAAGAGAAAACCTATTAAAATAAAATAAAAAGTCCCCTACATGCATGCTAATACACTCACCAGAGATCACCTCAACCCTGCGATGGGCTCCGGCAGCAGCAGTTCTTCAAAATGCCACCCTAGGAGCTTCCTTGTGGTTTCAAGTTCATCACAGTTTCATCTCAGAACAAGCACCCTCCTGACATGTTTAGTCCACCCTTTATACAGTTCAGGGGTCTTTGAGCTAGAGCTTCCCGAAACAGGTGAACAGGTTTCTCTCCCCGGCGTGTAACTCCAAAAGAATGAATTCAAAGTGGGGAATGTAAATGAGGTATCTCTTAATAAATCCACTTTACATGCATTGTCCCCAAAAGTCCTTTGAAGTTCCCATCATTTACATTAGTCAGTTCCCTAGAAAAGTGACATACAATCTTACAGTAACACAGAAACAATCGCATTTTTAATACAATGGACCCCAAAGGTATTGAACCAAATTCAGTAAAGTTTATCTTACTTCCACGTTTGTCCAGTATACTGTACGTTTGTCATAACCAGATTGAGTGCTGTGAAATGGAACATGGAGAAGAACAGAGCAGGCGAGCTAAGGGGAGGGAATGTGGTCTAATGGAGAGAGTCAGGGTTGGGATCTGGCACTCCTAGATTCTGTTCTCAATGCTGTCAGTAATTCAAGAAGGGAAATTGCTTCAATTGTCCATCTCTAGTATGGGTATAATAATCATCAGCTTCAGACCAGATGGGATACAAAGCACCATGAGATCCTCCGATGAAAATTGCTATGTAGGAGAAAATGGGCAGGTTCTGTCTTCATTTAGGTCCCCATCCAGTGTCCACTGCAGTCAATGATAGGTGTCTGTCATAACTATAAAGGGAAGGGTAACAGCTCTCCTGTGTACAGAGACTCCAAATCCTTTTACCTGTAAAGGGTTAAGAGGCTCGGGTAACCTGGCTGACGCCTGACCCAAAGGACCAATAAGTGGACAAGATACTTTCAAATCTTGGGGGGGGGGAAGGCTTTTGTTTTGTGCCCTTTGTTTAAGGGGTGGTTCGCTCTTGGGACTGAGAGGGACCAAACATCAACCCAGGTTCTCCCCATCTTTCTAAACAAGTCTCTCCTATTTCAAACTTGTAAGTAAAAAGACAGGCAAGGCGTCTTAGATTTACTTTGTTTTCTCAACTTGTAAATGTACCTTTTACCAGAGTGGTTATCTTTGTTTGCTGTACTTTGAACCTAAGACAGAGGGGGGTCCTCTGAGCTCTTTAAGTTTGATTACCCTGTAAAGTTATTTTCCATACTGATTTTACAGAGATGATTTTTACCTTTTTCTTTAATTAAAAGCCTTCTTTTTAAGAACCAGATTGATTTCTCCTTGTTTTAAGATCCAAGGGGGGTTGGATCTGTATTCACCAGGGAATTGGTGAAAGGTTTCTCAAGGCTTCCCAGGGAGGGAATCCAGTGAGAATGGTGGCAGCGGGACCAGAGCTAAGCTGGTAGTTAAGCTTAGAAGTTTTCATGCAGGCCCCTACATTTTTTCCCTAAAGTTCAAAGTGGGGATACAGCCTTGACAGTGTCCCATTGACTTTAGTGGGCTTTGGGTCAGGTCTTATACCCATTGTCATCATGTGATGACTTCAGTAGGATTCACAGGTATGAATAACAGCCCAGCTTGTCCCATAATATGACTGGAATAGAATAATGCTTATAGATTTTTTTTTTTTTGGTTCATTGTTTCCAAGACATTTGGCTAGTCCCTGTCCCTGTTTTATAGTGTCTTTTATTATCTCTCCCTTTTTAAACTCTCTCTCCTTTCTGCCCAGTAACTTTTAGAAAAAGGAAAAAAATCTATTTCACAGTTTGTTGTGGTGACTTATAAGACTCGTATAATGGAGAAAAAATGAAGGAAAGTAGGGCAAAGTCATTAGCCATTGCATGCATCTAACAGCCAATAAAGAAGCAAAGAAAATGCTAAAACTCTATTGGGAACATTTTGTTAAAGGAATGAGAGAGATTGTAACTAGAAAAAAAAAAGAAAGTTGGACTCTAACACATGAATTTACTGGCTTTAGAAATGAACAAAATATAATTTTATTTCTCCTGGTTAAGGCTAACACACACGGTTAGAGAAAATGTGACATGGACCAAACTGCCCCTTGTAAAGGTATAGGGTGGGTTGGGTTTGTAACTGCAGCTGACCTAGGGTTTGGTATGGGTATGTTCCCAAACTGTGGAGCTCATCAAAGCTTACCTGGCCCTTTGCAGTTATTTTTTGTGTGTTTAAGACTCTGGACTAGGATTCTAGTTTAAATTCATGGCTCTCTCTACTGTAATATACATAATGATAACTAGCTCACGTGCTCCCTTCTTCTCTGTGTGTTGACTGAGATCAAGTAGGAACAATTTAATATCTGGCTCATCCTCTAATGGGAACTATGTCTTGCATTCAGGCATCTGATCAGGGCTTTCTGCTTCTAGCTGCTAAGATCAGGTCTTTCTGCCTTCCTCATACTTCATTTCTCTCCTACTTTTCCCTACTTGATCTATTATCCCCACCCACCCCACTTTCACATCCTCTCACTTCTCCCTTTAGAGGTTAGCATGAGCAGCAGCAATAGCCCTCATCTGCCCCAGTCTCTGAGCTTGGGTAAGGGTGTAAGGAAGGGCGGCGCATCACTTTACTAACGCATAAAGAGACCAGGAAGGAAGTTGCCCTGGCCCTATTTTTACCCCGTAGATGAGCATGTACAAAGGACCTAAGAATATGAAGTTTCCCGCATTCTGCAGGGATGATCAGCTTACCCACTTTCTTTCCACGGACCAGTACCAGTGCCAGTCTGTGTGCTGAGCTCAGTTGTTCTGTTACATGATCATCACTAGAACTGAATTAATTAGGTGGTCTGGAGCCTCCGGTTTGTTGGGGAGAGAAGTGGCATTACTAGAGTTGCCGGGAAACCAGAATGTCTGTTCCACAAGAAATTCAACATTTTGAATTTTTTTTTGCATTCCAAGTCAGAAAACAAAAATCAATTTGGGACCATCAGAATATTTCATTTTGATAATGCTGAACTGTATCATTTCAGTAAGATGTTTCCTTTTGACTATCATTGTGAGCCACTTGCTTTTCACTTTTATATGATATTAAATATATTAAAATGCATATTTTAATTACATGTAAAAGTCAAAACCAAATAAATGCAAACAATAAAGCTGGAACTAAATGTCATGTTGAAGTGGTGTATTTTTACCTTACCAAAATGAACTATTTCGACATTACTGAAACAAAATGAGAAAGCTGAAGAGATTTGTATTGACTCCCCTCCCCCCAATTTAAAATGGTCAGAAGTAAGTGACATGTTCCCACAAACTGTTTAGAATGATAAAACTGCATTTTTGGATGGAAAACTTCTGCCCAAAAGTCTTTGACCAGCTCCAGGAGTTAGACCTAAGACTATGATTTTGGTACAGAAATTTTTAGTAAATTTCACAGCACATGTGCAAGAAAGAAGTCATGGAAACGGGCTCAGGGAGAAGGTGTGGGAGAGCGAGTCCACCCGCAGTGGCAGGTCCTGTGCTCTGGGACTGGGCCAAGGTCCTTGTTCCAGCAGTTGTGACCTGGCACACAAGGTCGTAGTGCCATTCAGGTTTGGCTTGTCTGCTCCTATGGAGATGGAAGGGTGGATGGTCCAAACCTGAGGGGCGCTGCAAAACTCACGTGCCAGGTGGCAATGCCACTCAGTTTGGATATTTGTGTTTACAGTCCTGTGTGTTTACAGCCATTCCCAAGATTTCACAGGTTTTATTCAAATTCATGATTTCCATCACTTCATGGTAAAATCTTAGTATTACTTTTGCCTCCTTTCTGCCCCCAAGGAGCCGCAATTTCCATTTGGCCACCTCCTCCTCTCCCCGCCACTCAGGGACAGTCAGGACAGGATGGCTTGCAGTCGGCTCTTCCATCTTTATGCCACTTGGGATTCTCTCGATGGGTATTTAAGAAAGCTATCTGGTCCCAGTGGAGTGGCACAAAGGGGTATTTTGTATAGTAAGACCTGTAAGGAGGAGAAATATTTCCTTTAACTCACCTTAACTGCTGCTTTTACCAAATCCAACCTCCATTTCCATCCAGAAATTTGAGAGTGTAACAGGGTCAACGACCTGCCCCTCTTCCTGGGGCCCGCTTGCTGCTCCCCATAAGGCTCAGAGAGGCTTCAGGGTTGTGCAACACCCGTGTCTTTATTTACTAAAGGTTGTCCCACCACCAGTGTCTGTCTATATACAACTTTACAGGATTAATCTCCTCCATTACAGGCAGAGGCAGCCTTCAGCTAGGAGGCCTCCAGTTCCCTCCTTGACTGACTTCTCCCTGGCTGCCTCCCGCCTTCTGGCTCCCTCCCAGCCTTTATAGCCCTTGGCTTGTCAGGCCAGCAGGTGTTGCCAATCCTCAGGCCAGCATCAGGCCTTTTCCATTAGCCCCAATCTGTTTCCCCTGATTGGAGCTGACTGGGCAGGGGCTAATTAGGTGCTTTTGCACCAGCACCCTGCTACAGGGAGCCTCAGGGCCTGATCTGCATGTCCACTCACACGCAACACCCACTGCCAAAACTGCTCCTGGTGTGAAATCACCAGCAATGAAACCCCACTACTGAGCAGCTCTAGGGAGATGGCAGCTCTAGGGAGATGTGAAGGGGATCCTCTGTGTAAATTGGCATGGCTGCTTTAACTTCAGTGGGGCCACTTTACTTTACATTAGCTGGGAATCAAGCTCCTGACAGAACTTCCGAGAGTGCCCCCACTGCACAGAAAGTGCGGTGAGATGCTCCAGAGAATGGATGACAGAACCAGAAATGCACATCAGTCACACTATATTACATACCGGTAAGATGTCCAGTACCCAGCACTGGGATCCATTCGCTTCTTTAGCCAGTGATCCAAGAATTTCCAAGAATATTTATTAAAAAGAAAACACATCCCACAAATACAGGATTGGCCTAATTAAAAAAAAAAACATAGTAGAAAACTATAGATAATAATAGCACTTTCCATCAGTAGAGCTGAAAGCACTTTACCAAGGAGAGTCAGTATCAATATCCTTATTTGATAGCTGGGGAAACTGAGGCAAACTTGCCCATGGTCATCCAGGAGGCCAGTGGTGTAAATGAGAATGGACCCCAATCTCCTGAGACCTTGTCTAGTGCATTGTCCATTAGGCCACACTGCCTCCCCACTGTGGAATTGATGTTTGAAACTTGTGGAATAAATTGATTTAAAAAATAGCATGTGGCAGGAAAAGGAACATTTTGACGAAGGTTAGAAGACTGAAATGAATGTTTTGAATTGGCCTATGTTTTCTTGAATAAGTGTTTCCAAAATGAAGACATGAGAGGAAATCTCTGAGTGTGTTTCTCTTTCCACTGATTGATGCAGTAAGTGAAATGACATGCGTAATATGAGATTTTTCTGGTGGGAGGAAGACCTAAAAACCCTTATGATGTACAGATGGATGCTTGGAGTCAAATTACCCAAAGCATCCACTTAGGTACTTAAGTGCAGTGGCCAATTTTCCAGTATCCTGCAGCCTCCCATGTTCTCAGCAAAGTGGAAAGGTCTCTATTATTCCCAGTGAGAGCTGCTGGGTGGTCATCCCTTTGGAAAACAGAGTCTTCAGCTTCTCTCTTTTAGCTAGCGTCCTCCCAGTATTTGAATGTGGTGGGACAAAGAATTCAAAAGTCAGGATCTTAATCCAAAAATCTCCACTAGGATTTTCAAAGCAGTTGGGTATGTTATCCCATCGGCCCTTTTGGAAACCTCAGCCTTCCTCTTCGAACTGATGACTGTATGTTCATCGGCTAACGGTAACGTTGAGACTATATTCCGTTACAAAAACATTGTAACCCAGCTGGCTATTTTAGGCACCAGCCCTGCAGGCAATACTTCTCTGGGGGTTTGACTTTGATGGGGCTGCAGCAATGGGCCCTACAATACCAGCTCTCTCCAATTAGGGCTGCCTGGAATGCAAGGATTCTTTTCAAAAGGCCTCAGCTGCATTGATGGACGGGGCTCTGCTGCCTGCCTAGCTTTCCTCGGGGTTCTAGTCTGGCCAATTTTGTTCCCTGGGAGGATTAAGAGAGCGGAAAGGGTTTTGTATGAATTATGGCTCACTGTGACTACGAAGAGCTCTGCAGTGCAGAGCAATTGAAGAAACCACTATTGGGAGCATAAGTGGAAGGCTGTTGCAGACATGCTTCTATTACAGTGGCGAAGTTTGCAACATCTGCTTGTCCAGCGTGAGAGAACATTTTAATTTGTAGATGTGCTAGACATGTGACAAAGTAGCCAGTTTTTGTCTGCAAGAGTTGCATTCTCTCTC
This sequence comes from Terrapene triunguis, assembly GCF_002925995.2. Classification (NCBI taxonomy): domain Eukaryota; kingdom Metazoa; phylum Chordata; order Testudines; family Emydidae; genus Terrapene; species Terrapene triunguis. The sequence goes on along the minus strand of NW_020664487.1, from coordinate 13,502,831 downwards.
TCTGTGTGCTGTTCCCCCTCTCCCACCATGGGCTTCTAGGAGGCCACATGACTGTATTCCTCCTTAGTCTTTCCATCATTTATTTCCCCTACACACACCCTCATTCCAACACTACTCTTTCCTTAATCCTGTCCTGCCTTTTCCATTCCCCATATGCAGCTTCAAAGATACCAGTCACAGCACCAAGTCACTTGAACATCATATTGTTCTGAACAATAACATGGATCACAAGTATCAAATAAATTACTCATGGCATTGTTAATCACAGCTCTCGCCACCTTCCCTGGGCGTCCAAGGGTTCTACACTCTACATGTGCCTGTAGAAAGCTAAAGACAGATGTTTCCCATTGGATAGGGTCAAACAAAGGGATGGTGGGAGTGGAACAGCCCCAGGGGGAGTCCAGAGAAAGATCTCAGACTCATGCTGCTGCCCATCAGCTTCCCAAATCAAACTCAAACCCAAATATGAATACCTATGTAGACATTTTGCCTCCCCTTTCCCATCTTCTGTCTATATTTTGCTGTTCCCAGAGCAGGGGGACAGATAAGTGGCAGAAGAATTGCAGAAGCTGATAAACAGTAGTTGGAGATAGAAAGGAAAATAAATCAATCAGTAATTCAGTTGAGGGCCTTTGTAGATTTACAGAGCACACCCTAGGTATTATCACAGACCACTCCATGACTAATCAGCTTTACATTTCACTCTTGGTTTTGCTGCCATCACTGAGAATTCAATGGGCTTTCGGTTATTCCCAGTGAGTTCCTCTACATCTGCACCACTATCCATATGCTAAGAATGTCGTTACTTGGTAAAGGACACAGCAGCCTGAAATCCCTACTCGTAAGGAAATATAGGGCCTGAGGCACATTTTTAAAGTAGACTTTAAGAGACCGCACATGCAGATTGTGTATTCACCCATTTGCACACATAGATTCCACACTGTGCATGCCAGTGGGCACTGAGGCAGAGAGGAAGATCCTCTCATGGGTCAATAACTGGTGAAAAGATAGGAAACAAAGGGTAGGAAGAAATGGTCACTTTTCAGAATGGAGAGAGGTAAATAGTGGTGTCCCCCAGGGGTCTGTACTGGGCCCAGTCCTATACAACATATTCATAAATGGTCTGGAAAAAGGGGTAAACAGTGAGGTGGCAACATTTGCACATGATACAAAACTACTCAAGATAGTTAAGTCCCAATCAAAATGCAAAAAGCTACAAAAGGATCTCACAAAACTGGGTTACTGGACAACAAAATGGCAGATGAAATTCAATGTTGATAAATGCAAAGTAATGCATTGGGGCAGGGGGAGGGATATCTCAGTGGTTTGAGCATTGGCCTGCTAAACCCAGGGCTGTGAGTTCAATCCTTGAGGGGGGCCACTTAGGGATCTGGGGGGGAAATCTGTCTGGGGATTGGTCCCCCTTTGAGCAGGGGGTTGGACTAGATGATCTCCTGAGGTCCTTTCCAACCCAGATATTCTATGAATGCACATTGGAAAATATAATCCCAACTATACATATAAAATGATGGGGTCTAAATTAGCTGTTACCACTCAAGAAAGAGATCTTGAGTCACTCTGGATAGTTCTCTGAGAACATCCACTCAGTATGCAGTGGCTGTCAAAAAAGCTAACAGAATGTTGGGAATCATTAAGAAAGAGAAAGATAATAAGACAGAAAATATCATATCATCTCTATTAAACAGATATTATGCTCACATCTTGAATACTGCATGCAGATGTGGCTGCCCCATCTCAAAATAGTTTATATTGGAATTGAAAAAGGTTCAGAAAAAGGCAACAAAACTGATGAGGGGAATGGAACAGATTCCATAGGAGGAAAGATTAATAAGACTGGGATTTTTCAGCTTGAAAAAGAGATGACAGAACGGGGTATGATAGAGGTCTATAAAATCATGACTGATATGGCAAAAGTAAATAAGGAAGTGTTATTTACTTCTCATAACACAAGAAGTAGGGGTCACCAAATGAAATTAATAGGCAGCAGGTTTAAAACAAACAAAAGGAAGTACTGTTTTACACAATGCACAGTCAACCTGTGGAACTCCTTGCCAGAGGATGCTGTGAAGGCCAGGACTATCACAGGGTTCAAAAAAGAACTAGACAAGTTCATAGAGGATAGGTCTATCGATGGCTATTAGCCAAGATGGGCAGGGATGGTGTCCCTAGCCTCTGCTTGCTAGAAGCTGGGAATGAGCGACAGGGGATGGATCACTTGATGATTACCTGTTCTGTTCATTCCCTCTGGGGCATTTGGCATTGGCCATTGTCAGAAGACAGGATACTGGGCTAGATGGACCTTTGGTCTGACCCAGTATGGATGTTCTTATTTTCTTATTTTCAAAGATAGGAAACTAAAGTTAGTCTTAGCACCCATGTAGGCATTCAAAAAAGTAATCCAATTTTCAAAATTGTTGAGCACCTAGCTGTTCCCATGGACTTCACTGGGAACTTCAGGGGACTCAGTAATTTTGTAAATAAGGCCATTTATTGAGAAGACTATATAAGGATTTAAGGGCTATTATTATTATTATTTTTAAAGAAAGTTCCCAGCAGCTCCCACTAAAAATATCATTGTGAAAAACGAGAGTTGCTGGGTGCGGAAGCCTGTTGAATGTCTAGTCAATTCACATAGGTGTCTAAACTATAGCTGAGCTCTTCTGAAAACTCAGCCCATTGTTGAAGCTGGGTGTTTGAAAATCTGTCCTAAACTGAGGCACCTATTTTTGAAAATTTTGACCTGAGTCAGTATATAGTGTGTTTAAACACATTCATAAATTGTACTTTTTAAATTCCCTAATGAAGGTTTCTGAAGTGCGGGCACTTAAATCTACATTTCGGTTCCAAAATAAGAGTATAAAAGTGACTGTCTTTCAAATCCATCTCTAGATCTCCAATTCTGAATATGTTTAGTTCTGGCCACAGTTAACTGGGAACTTACCCAACAAATTCAAGAGCAGGAATAAAAATGCTCCCAGGATATTGACACATGGGAATCTACACTAACAAGAAAACCCATGAGACGCCATAGATAGAGTTGGGCAAATAGAGAGGGAAGGGTATTGTAAAGCATAGCTCTTTGACAGAGAAAGCTCTGTCTCTCTTCCAGTTTTCATAACGGACATAGCACAACAGACACGCCAAGTAAACTGGTTCTGGATGACAGTGAATTCTGCTCCCACTTAAACCACTGTAAGTCTGGAATAATTCCATATAATGCTGAACCCATCTTTGTCATTATTAATATTTCTTTCTTTCCTCTTCACTTTTCTTCTTTCTTCCTCTTTACTTTCTGCTTCTCCCTCTTCATTCCCTTCTTCTAAATTATTATAATTAGTTACATCCCTTGTGTCATTTACCTAGGGCCATATCATGTAGCCTGTTCTTATAAACTCCCCCAGCAGAAGCGACACATGGGGGGGAGGGGGGGGCATGCGAGGTCACGTGCCCCCCCAATTTTCTGCTTGGCTTGTACTGAGCATGCTCAGTAATCTACTGAAGCCAGCTGCCCTCACTCTGCCCCTCCTCCCACCCCCCCACTATCAGCCGGTATGGATCATCTCTGCCCCAGTGCTTAAAAACACAAACAATGGAAAATTCTACTTAAAGATGTACATTATGACTTCTTGCTGCACAATGAGTTGAAGGCAGAATAAGGATAGCTGTACTTATTTGCTAACCCCATCACTTAGGCAGAAATACAGCAGCTCTCTCCTCTTTCATTATGAATTCATAGGCTTGTATAAAGCACCAGTCTTAGGAACAGTCACTGTACTAACAGGAGAAAAATACATCTTTGCACTGGGGAAAAAGAAAGACTGTTCAGCCCATACAGTAACAACAAGGAGTCTGGTGGCACCTTAAAGACTAACATTTATTTGGGCATAAGCTTTCGTGGGTAAAAACCTCACTTCTTCAGATGCATCCATACTGTGGTAACTCCTACAGAGGTTCTCATAGTACTTTGATGAATTTGAGTCCCTCAAAGGCACTGTGTGTTGGGATGTGGGTTAGTTTACTTTGGAGATAATTCATACAAGCGATGGTGGCTACTCATTCGAAATAAATACTAATGAAACAAACATCAAACACAAGTGTCCAGAGCTTAAAATGAGTATCTACCCCCAGGCAAAATTGTTCAGATGAGAAAAAAGTGTAACTCATTTGCAAACTTTGCCAGAGAGAAGTGAAAAGCAGATCAAGACACAGAAGCTTCACATTTATGAACCCCAATCCTCTTGGGTCCAAGTTGTGGGAATTAATGCCCTCTCTTACATGAAACTGCAGACTACCATAGTATATAAGGGACTATCTGAACTTTTTATATATAACACAATGGTCTAAATTTTGATTGCAAACAAATTTGTTGTGGTTCTAGATGTCTCAAGAAGTTGATAATGGTCTCCCGAGCCTTTAATTGCTTTTCCAAGCTATTGGTTTGAATTCAGCCAAGATTGGTAGCAACCAAAAACCTTTAAAGTTTAGTAGCTATGTGGAGTAAGGATGGTGGTCTCAGCCCTGTTTCCAGTGGGCAAATGACTGCATCACCAAACCAGCCCAAATAATAATAACAGTAAGCAACATTCAGCACTCTGGTGGGATTGAGCTGCACTCTCATTCTTAGAAGTGGTACCTGCAAGTTAGCGATTAGAGAGTGCTAGGAGCCCGCATTGTCCCTGCTTATGCTGTACCTGTTTTATAGCACTACATTTTGAGTTTGGGAAATTGCAAATATTCATCCAGCTGGCGTAGGTGAGTGGAAATCACAGTAAAATGGATGAAAACCTGCCTCAAAAGTTGAAGCTGCACATCCTCCCCCTTTGTATGATGCTGTTCTTATTTATTCCAGAAAACTGGACAAAACATGAGAGAGGATAGACACAATAACGTAGGAAACTCTGCAAACATAATGGAGTTTGCTATCAGAAAAAGTCACTGTACTGGTTGGCCAGCAGTAACTTGCTCTCAGCAGCCCTCTGCCCCTCAGTTGTATAAAACAAGTTGGTATTATTCCAAGTATGCAAAAGCCATCTGGAAATGGTAGTGGTTGGTGTGTGGGATGTAGGTTGTGAGCTACATCTCAGACTGCATGGTACTTGGAAACGCTTTCCGCACACCTACTTATGCCTTTCGCGTGCCAAATGTCCAAGGATAACTGTCAGATCATAGCAGTATATATCACAGACAAATTCGCCACAAAATATCGGTTGGATTTAGCTTTCTGTAGTGGGTTTCCAATATCTCACCTCCTGTAGTTTGTTATACCTTGATTTGCACTGGATCCAATAACATGCTATGTAACCACTTCCTGTGCCTCTTTTTTTACATTAAACCCCAATTCTGCCACATTTCTGCAAACACTTATTCATGTGAGTAATTCAGACTACTGTATTTAAGGTCAATGGAGCTACACCAATTTTCAAATTTCTGATTGGCTGATTGCCAGTTCTGGAAGGGCTACCAAGTGGTTAATGCTTGGAATATATTCTAAAGATGAAAAGAGCTCTGTAAGAGAGATGTATTATTTTTGTTCTTGTTGTTATGGGGTTGCTTTGGTATGCTGGTCTCAGCATAGTTAGAGTCCATTTAATATCTGTATAGCTCTAATGACAGCATGCGCTCTTATCTCTTGGCTCCCATGTTAACAAAACAAACAAACAAAAAGCAAACAAAAAGTTTCTGTAGGCAGAAGTGTCCTCAATTATTAGGAATTTAACTGTGCCATCCAGAGAACAGCTCTGTTTGTAGACTACCCTCATTGTTTCTTGGTAATTTGGCAGATCTCTATTCAGAAGAGAAGGGAGAAAAAATCCTCTAAATTTATAGCGGGAACTTGCAAAGCTGTATTTTTTGACAACACAGATGACTCACATTTATTCATTAGTTATTCCTTATGGTGGGTTGTTACTGGAATTCAGTCCCAGATGGCAGGTTGAGCTGCAGAGAAGTGCTCTATATTTCCAGCGCTGATGAGACATACAAAAATGAAATGGTTTGTTAGGAAGGCAGATGATGGCTGCTGAAGACCTACATAGTCCAACCTTCCCCTTGCAGCCAGTCCTGCCACATAGCAGAGTGAAAATGTGGAAGATGGTGACCGGGGGAGAAGGGTTTATTTAATTTTTAAAATGATACAAGTCAGAAAAAAATAGAACCCCACCCCCCACACAATTAAGCTAGAAAATGTTTAAAATAGATGTATAAATTACCAGGCCAGAAGAGAACATTGTGGTCATCTAGCCTGTCCTCCTGCATAACACATGCTAGAAAACCTCCCCCAAATAATCCCTAGAGCAGATCTTTTAGAACGTCTTGATTTAATAATTGTCAGTGATGGAGAATCCACCATGACCTTTAATAAAGGGTTCCAATGGTTAATTATTCTCACTGCTAACAGTTTACACCTTGTTTCCACTCTGAATTTGTCTAGCTTCAACTTCCATCTGTTGGATTGTGTTATAGCTTCCTCTGCTAGACTGAAGAGCCCGCTATTAAATATTTGTTCCCCAGGTAGGTACTTATGGACTGTGATCAAGTCACCCCTTAACCTTCACTTTCTTAAACTAAATAGATTGAGCTCCCCAAGTCTATTACTACGTTTTTTAATAATTCTTGTCAGAGAGGAGCCACCCCTCTCCAATTTATCAACATCCTTCTTGAGTTGTGGACACCAGAACTGGACACAGAATTCTAGCCGCAGTTGTACCAGTGCCAAACACAGGGGTAAAATAACCTCTCTGCTCCTACTCAAGATCCCCTGTTTATGCGTCTCAGGATTTCATTAGGTCTTTTGGCCACAGCATCGCACTGTGATGGGAGCTCCTGTTCAGCTGATTCTCCACCACAACCCGCACATCTTTTTTCCAGAGTCACTGCTTCCCAGGATAGAGTCCCCCATCCTGTATGTATGGGCTGCATTCAGAGTTCTAGATGTTCCTAGGTTATCTGATTGTCAGTGTGACCAAGAAACCCTGCAGTGGCCAGATAACTCATTTGGGCCCTGGTCCAGCGAAGCTATTAAGCATGTGTTTAACTTTAAGCCTATTCTTTGCTGGAGGGGGGCTCTGGTCTGAAGGGTACATGAAATTCCCACATCTTCAGGCAGAGATTTTCCAAAGGCATCAAACAGGGTTAGGGGCCCAAAGTGCATTGAAAGTCAATGTGTGTTGGGTGCCTCACTCCCTTAGGCTGCTTTGAAAATCCTAGCGTTGCTGGTGGATGAACCACTGCCATGTTCAGGAAATGCCAATTCCTGTACATAATTGTTTGCTAACAGCCCACACTGCTAGTGAGCACAGTGGATGCACCACTCCGTAAGGGTGCCTGCATTACGGCGGCGAAGTCCCTCCCGGCACCAAAACCCTTGTTTGCCTTACAGAAAGGTGTACCTGCCTACAGACAGGGCCAGCTACACGGGGAGCACAAAAGAAGGCAGAAGCAGCGGCAATGGCCGGCCACTCAGACATACCAGTACAGAAGCTCTAAGCCCATGACCCAGCAATCTTTTGCTATAACTACAGCTCAGCATTGCTCCAAGCCTGTAACTCTCCTACTAAGTGCCAATCTTCCTGCCAGTTCAGTAAGGCTATCTATTTCTCTGTGTCGCCGCAAAGAACCCGAGTCAGCTTCCATCGAAGCACTGTGCCCCCTCCTTATCATCCATCGGTACAGGGCTCTAATGCTGTGAACCGGGCCCTAGCTCTGTAGCTATGTGTCAGACAGCTCTAGGGAAAGATATTGTGCTCATAGGCAATAGCCCTGTACCTTTTTCATAGATGAGAGCATTGTAGGTTTAAAAAAAATAAATCAGAGCGATTTAAGAAGTTACTTTAGGCCAGATTCTGATCGGAGTTTGGCTCCGATGTTGGAGCCAAAATGAAAAGTTCTCCCTTATATGTATTTTCCCAGATGTAGGACTCCCTACATATTCTGTGCTGGGTCTCAATGTGCTGCTATGTTCCACTGCACTTTGTTAGTGCAAGACTGCTTCCTATTAAGTTGTATTATGTTGTAGTTCCCAGACAATTTTTAGGATGAAAGGCAATAGCTTATGTTTATATACGATTACTGGCTCCAGCAAATACCAGCCCGAGAGCTCAGAAATAGTATCACTGTTCTTATTCAGAAAAGGTGAGTATTACAAATAATGAGAACCCCTAATGTAGCTAATTGTTTGGGAAGTGGAAATATTCTTCACAAATTCACCAGTTGTATTTAGATTGTCCAGGAATACTTGGAAGGGAGTATGTTGGAGAAAAGTGTCCTTCCAAAGGTGCTGTATTAAGCCACTTATCTTAGTATCCTGCCTTCAGAGCTTTTTCTAGCCAGAGCATCAGCATCTCCAAGCCCAACCAACACAGTGTAAATCTTCCTCTTCCTTTTTCACTGCAAGAGCATTTGCTTATCATGCTGTCGTTACTAAAGCAATGCTTTGTGATTACATTTTGGTTGCATTTATGAGAATATTAAAAGTCCAGCAGGCTTAGACCATGGAGATTCAGGCCCCTTCTCATGTACAAAGTGGTGTCAAAAATGGGTCTTGATCTCAATCAAATGTTTTCTATCCATTTGTATACTAGCTTTCAAGCACTCCATTAAGCACAATGAGAGTGGGATGTCCCTCCCTGTTTCAAGTACTTTGATCACTTAGGGCTTTACTAGTTATTAAAGTGATACATCTTTGAAAAATACGTTTCCTATAAAATGTGAAGTGCTAACATATGCCAAGTGCAATTAATATTTTAACATGGAATAATTATTGATAAACAAAACAGTTATTTGCTCATGTATTTAGCATGGGTCCACAGCCAGGGTGGAAACCACACCAAACAAACACTCAGGGACAAAAGGTAGAATTTTCAAAAGCATGTAAGTGACTTAGGAGCCAGTCCCATGTTCAAGTGACTTAGGCAGATAGGGTTAGATTCACAAAGGGGACTTAAGTATTGCAATTCTGAGCTGATCTGGGCTTTAAGTAGCTGACTGACAAGCTGGAAGGAGGCACCTATCTCTGCACAGAGTACTCAGCAATGAATCCTCAAGTCAAGCCCTTTCTCTCACATGCATGCACAAACCTCTCCCCCCACGCACCCCTTGAGAGTGTCATTATAGCCAACAGTTCAGTGGTTGGGTCACTCACCTGGGATGTGCAGGACCTGGGTCTGAATTTCCATTCTACCTGATTGGGAACACAGACTCGAAACTAGTTGTCCTACATTCCAGGGGCAAGCCCAAGCCTAGAGGGTATGCTAGATCAGGTCTCTCAATCTCTCCTTTTAAAGCTGTTCCACTTGGAAAATAATTAAATATTCATTGGTTGGGAATAGGGTGACCAGACAGCAAATGTGAACAATTGGGACAGGGGATGGCGATAATAGGAGCCTATATAAGAAAAAGACTCAAAAATCGGCACTGTCCCTATAAAATCGGGATGCCTGGTCACCCTAGTTGTGAAGCGAATGTGAAAACGACTCTATAGTCTGGTGGGAGGATGCTCACGTGGGATGTAAGAGATTCCTGTTCAAGTCCCTGCTCCAAAGAATATTTGGATGAATTTCTGGGTTTTGTCCTCAGAAAAGGTCACCACAATACGAAGACCTCATACACATCACGTCCCAATATTGGAAGAAATACGTCCAGCTTTAGATATTGCAAAAGGTATAATCAATGACATTTGTACAATACAAGTCACAGAGAGGAGTGGGTTTCAATGTGGAGTAGTTCAGTGAGATAGCTGGCAGATGAGACTAACTGTCTGGGGTTTGGATGATTAGTTAGGCATCATGGAAAAGGGAGGGAAACAGCAGTGTTCTGAAAGGAAATGACCACAAAACCAGACTTTAATTGTGCCTACGTGACAAAGTTACTGCAGACTGATGGGACAGAGAATGAGCTACTTCTCACATATAGTTCATCTGAGTTAAAGTAGAGCCCCATTCTGCAGTGGCTTTTGCTGCCCCACAAGGATGTTCTTGGTCTACAGATAAGTAAAGTCTACATGGTTGCAGTTGAGCACATTCCATGAGAACTAAGGGCCTGATCTGAAGCCAATAGGAGTCTTTCCATTGACTTCAGTGAACTATAGATCAGCCCCTAAATTCATAACCATATCCAATAGCTCCTGAGTGAGGACCCAGTTCCCATTGGCTACCTAATTCCTTTATATACGTTTGAAAATCCTATCCCCTTGTTTGCAAAATATAGTCCAGGTGATCAACTGGTGTCCATCAGTGTTGTTCCATTGACTCCTGTATATCATTAGTGTAGCAAATTGGAAAAGAGAAAAATGTATGATTTTTATCCAACCATAACAAGTAAAGAGTTAATGTAGAGGAAATGCAGAGAAAATACTGTTGCCCTGGTGGACTAGCTGTCCATGCAGTATAAAGGTTACTGCCATTCATTTAAACAAAATGGCCATTTTATGTACCTTAACTGTCAGACAAGATGCAGTGAACAGCGCTTTTGTTGAACACGATAAAAAACATAAGAAATTTAGGATCAAGGAAAGCTATCTGGTGCGCAATAGCTAACCTCTCCAAATGTCTCATTCTTTCTAGGATTGTATCAGCTTGTTTCTAGAATGACCCTAGTATTTTACCCTCAGAAATCTTGCCAGGTAGACAATCCCAAACATTTGTTACCTTCAGAGTGACAAAGTGCTTCCCTGGATCTCTGTGTGTTTTTTCTCCCCACTTTACTGCCCTGAGTAAAAAATAATCTGATGTGTCTATTTGGGCTGTTGATAAGGGTGTATGTCACAGAAAGTGATTTACTGAACAGTTCTTATTTCTGGACCTGATCACAATTGCTCCTGGTGCTCTCCCTGGTGCAATGCACCTATCCACTGATCCTTACGCTATGAGCAGCATGCAAGCACACAATCTAGCACTAAGTGTGCAGTCCTTCTCGAAGCAAAGACAACTTTCTGAGCACGACCCAATTCCTTCTTACTGAGTCTGCAGCCATAGAGAATGAAACAATAGTTCCAGGAGAAGGCTTACAGACCTACTGAGTTTAATGGGGTGTTGACCCAGGATAATCATGAAAATTCAGCTGTCTACACTGCGAACAGGAGCAGCTAATGGGAGTTTTGCAAGGGAGTTCTCCAGGTTAAGGAGGAGTGATTACGTGACCTTTGGGGCAAGTTTGTTGTCTGGTGTGTGTTTGTGTTTGTGGTGTGCTTGCTGCTTGACTGAAATATACCATGTGGTCTGTTTGTTTGGGGGACTGTGTGCTGAGCCTAGCCACCTGCTAGGCAAAGCTGAGAGCTTCCTAACAGAGGCTTTGATCCCTAAGCCATTTAGCACCCATCAAACCTTAACCAGGGGGTGGGGCTATTCAAGAAGACCAGGGTTTTAAAAAGCCTGCTCCTAAAACCAGAGGAGCTAGTGAACAGGGGAGTTTTGTGAGGGAGTTTGTGGCCGGGGAGGGGCACTAGATACACTTAACATTCTTTAAACTTAAAGACAAAAACACTCCCTGATAAAAACAAAACTTCAAGAAAGGAACAAGCTGCAGGAGTAAAATGAGAATGCAGGCAGAAATCCAGCAACAGAGTGGGGACTATCCAGTTTATTGCATCCAATGCAGCATGTATGATTACCTGCCCTATGGGCAGATCACATATGTGTGCATTTGGTGCAAGGAGCTCCTGGCCCTCAGAGACCGTGTATGGGCTTTGGAGACCTGGGTGGCTGAGCTGGAGGAGCTAAGGGAGACAGAGAGGTACATAGATGAGACTTTCCAGGGCACAGTAGTATGGTCCGACTCCCGGTGTGACAGACTCTGTGCTGTTGAGGAGGATGAAAGTCCTAGGGAGGAGAACATCCAACTGGAGCAGAGGGAAACAATCCCATAGTTGGGATTCTCCTTCCAGATGATGTTGTGGTATCCTCTTGCACTGAGGATACCTCTCTGGGAGAGGGAACTCCAGTTATTAGGAAGAGACAGATAAAAGTTATGGGAGATTACATCATTAGAAACACAGATAGCTGGGCTTGTGATGACCAGGAGAACCACATGGTTACTTGCATGCCCAGTGCAAAGGTTGAAGATCTCTCAAGACATCTAGATAGATTTATGTGCAGTGCTGGGGAGGAGCCAGTGGTCGTGGTACATGTAGATACAAATGACATAGGGAAGGATAGGAGAGAGGTTCTGGATGCCAAATTTAGGCTGCTAGGAAAGAGATTGAAGTCCAGGACCTCCATGGCAGCATTCTCTGAAATGCTTCCAGTTCCACGTGCAGGGCCAGTTAGACAGGCAGAACTCCAGGGTCTCAATGCATGGATGAGTTGATGGTGTAGGGAGGAGTGGTTTAGATTTTTTAGGAACTGGGGAAACTTTTGGGAAAGTTGGAGCCTATACAGGAAGGATGGGCTCCATCTAAACCAAAATGGAACCAGATTTCTGGCATTTAAAATTAAAAAGGTTGTAGAGCAGTTTTTAAACTCGGGGCTGGGGGAAAGCTGACAGGTGCGAAGGAACACATGGTTTGGACAGTGACATCCCCCAGGGGAGGATATATTAATGGAGATTCTCTATGTCCTATTAAGGAGGAGAGAATGGAAGGTGATAAAATACAGGTAGGATCTAATGAGAAACAGTCAAATGAAAAAGAGTCCCTGTAGCAAGGTGGTTACCCGCTCCTGCCCTGAGGGGTTTAAAACAACCCTGGAGGAGGGCTGTGGAAGGGCAAGACTCCTGGGCTGATTGGGAGGAAGCAGGCTCAGCTGGGGCCACGCCCCAATCAGGGCCCAGCTGGCCCTATAAAGGCTTGAGCCAGGAGCTCAAGCAGATAGTCTCCCTCTGCGTTCAGAGGGAGAGAGAAAGGCCTGGCTACAGGGAGCTTGAGACAGGGTACCTGAGTGGAGCAGGGTTGGGGAAAGGCCAAGGGAGCTGGGGAGCTCCGGCCTGGGAAAGCCCCAGGCTGCAGGCCTAGGGTAAGGCCAACAGGGCACTTGCGTTGCAGGAGGCAGCCCACGGGTAGCCAGAGGCAGCAAGTCCAAACCCCTTTGCCTGTGATGAGTGGCTTATACACTGCAGTCTACCCCAGTGAATGGGGGCTAGATGAGGACTGGCAGTAGCCAAGACTGAGGTGAAGTGGGGATAGTGGGTGGGGGTTCCCCTGGGAGGGGGAGACCCAGAGCTGTGAGGGGTTACTGCCAGGGGGCAGCACCCCAGACAACAGGGCACCAGGTCCGGGAGGAACACGGGGGGCCAAGCGGCAGCGGGACACCAGCCTGCAGAGGGCGCTCCAATGGCTAGAGAACTAATTCCCGAGACAACCAGCGGGAGGCGCCACAGGGGGGAGTCCCGCACATTTACAGTCCCATTCAATTATATCATGTAATGGCAGACAGCTAAAAAGTGACACGTTTTTAAAGTGCTTATATACAAATGCTAGCAGTCTAAATAATAAGATGGGTGAACTAGAGTGCCTCGTATTAAATGAGGATATTGATATAATGGGCATCACAGAAACTTGAAAGAATGAGGATAATCAATGGGACACAGTAAAACCAGGGTACAAAAGATATCAGAACGACAGAACAGGTCGTGCCGGTGGGGGAGTGGCACTATATGTGAGAGAAAGCATAGAATCAAATGAAGTAAAAATCTTAATTGAACCAAACTGTACCATAGAATCTCTATGGATAGTAATTCCATGCTCTAATAATAAGAATGTAGCAGTAGGGATATACTGCTGACCACCTGATCAGGATGGTGATAGTGACTGTGAAATGCTCAGGGAGATTAGAGAGGCTATAAAAATAAATAACTCAATAATAATGGGGGATTTCAACTATCCCCATATTGACTAGGTACCTGTCACCTCAGGATGAGATGCAGAGATAAAGTTTCTCGAGACCTTAAATGAATGCTTCTTGGAGCAGCTAGTCCTGGAACCCAGAAGAGGAGAGGCAATTCTTGATTTAGTCCTAAGTGGAGCGGTCCAAGAGCAGTAGCGTCAGGTTTGTATAAATTGTGGTGGTGCCCAGAACGGGTCTAAGTCATGGAGACCCGACTCCAAACGTTGGTGGAGCCGGGCCCCCGGCCCTGAATATTCCTGGAACCTGGGCACCATGGGCCCATATAACTCGCCACCCCTGTCCAAGAGGTGAATATAGCTGGACTGCTTGGTAATAGTGACTATAATATAATGAAATTTAACATCCCGGTGGTGGGGAAAAGACCACAGCGGCCCAACACTGCAGCATTTAATTTCAGAAAGGGGAACTACACAAAAATGAGGAAGTTAGTTAAACAGAAATTAAAAGGCCAAAAGTAAAATCCTTGCAAGCTGCATGGAAACTTTTTAAAGACACCATAATAGAGGCTCAACTAATGTAAACCCCAAATTAAAAAAAACATAGTAAGAGAACCAAAAAGGTGCCACTGTGGCTAAACAACAAAGTAAAAGCAGCGAGAGGCAAAAAGGCATCCTTTAAAAAGCAGAAGTTAAATCCTAGTGAGGAAAATAGAAAGGAGCATAAACTCTGGCAAGTAAAGTGTAAAAATATAATTAGGAAGGCCAAAAAAGAATTTGAAGAACAACTAGCCAAAGACTCAAAGTAATAGCATTTTTCTTTTAAGTACATCAGAAGCAGGAAGCTGCTAAACAACCAGTGGGGCCACTGGACAATAGAGATACTAAAGGAGCTCTTAAGGCCATTGTGGAGAAACTAAATGAATTTTTTGCATCGGTCTGCACGGCTGAGGACGTGAGGGGGATTCCCAAACCTGAACCATTTTTTTTTTAGGTGACAGATCTGAGGAACTGCCCCAGATTGAGGTGTCATTAGAGGAGGTTTTGGAACAAATTGATAAACTAAAGAGTAATACGAACAGGAGTACTTGTGGCACCTTAGAGACTAACAAATTTATTAGAGCATAAGCTTTCGTGGGCTGCATCCGAAGAAGTGGGTTGTAGCCCACGAAAGCTTATGCTCTAATAAATTTGTTAGTCTCTAAGGTGCCACAAGTACTCCTGTTCTTTTTGCGGATACAGACTAACACGGCTGCTACTCTGAAACCTGTAAAGAGTAATACGTAAGACTACGTTCATGTCACAGAGGTCAGGGAAGCCCTGGCTTCCAGAGACCTTCCTGACATTTTCTGCTTCAGCCCCTGGAGCTGCCTGACCAGAGACGCAGCCAGCAGGGCCCCAGCAGGGTTCCAGCGACAAGCAACAGCCTCCTCAGAGTCCCCCTGCAGGTTTCCAGCGACAGCCTCCTCAGGGGGCCCTCCTCAGGGTTCCAGAGACCAGGGACAGCCTTGGGGAGGAGGGGGAGAACCCTGCAACTCCCAGCCACCAAGGTGGCAGGGGAAACCATGCAACCGCAGCAGCAAAAGTCACAGACAGGTCATGGCTTCCTGTGACCTGTCCGTGTCTTTTACTAAAAATAACCATGACAAAATCTTAGTCTTAGTAATAAGTCACCTGGACCAGATATTATTCACCCCAGAGTTCTGAAGGAACTCAAATGTGAAATTGCAGAACTACTATCTGTAGTTTGTAACCTATCATTTAAATCAGCTTCTTTACCAAATGTCTGGAGGATAGCTAACATTATGCAAATTTTTTAAAAGGTCTCCAGAGGTGATCCCGACAATTACAGGCTGGTGAGCCTGACTTCAGTACCAGGCAAACTGGTTGAAACTACAGTAAAGAACAAAATTTTCAGACACTTAGATGAACATAATTTGTTGGGAAGAGTCAACATGGTCTTTGTAAAGGGAAATCATGCCTCACCAATCTTCTACAATTCTTTGAGGGGGTCAACAAGCATATGGACAAGGGGATCCAGTGGAAAAAGCTAATGTACTCAATGATTTTTTTGCCTCTGTCTTCACGAACAAGGTCAGCTCCCAGACTACTGCACTGAGCAGCACAGTATGGGGAGAAGGTGACCAGCCCTCTGTGGAGAAAGAAGTGGTTCGGGACTATTTAGAAAAACTGGACGTGCACAAGTCCATGGGGCCGGATGCGCTGCATCCGAGGGTGCTAAAGGAGTTGGCGGATGAGATTGCGGAGCCATTGACCATCATCTTTGAAAACTCATGGCGATCAGGGGAGGTCCCAGATGACTGGAAAAAGGCTAATGTAGTGCCCATCTTTAAAAAAGGGAAGAAGGAGGATCCGGGGAACTACAGGCCAGTCAGCCTCACCTCAGTCCCTGCAAAAATCATGGAGCAGGTCCTCAAGGAATCAATTATGAAACACTTAGAGGAGAGGAAAGTGATCAGGAACAGTCATCATGGATTCACCAAGGGCAAGTCGTGCCTGACTAACCTAATTGCCTTCTATGATGAGATAACTGGCTCTGTGGATGAGGGGAAAGCAGTGGATGTGTTATTCCTTGACTTTAGCAAAGCTTTTGATACAGTCTCCCACAGTATTCTTGCCGGCAAGTTAAAGAAGTATGGGCTGGATGAATGGACTGTAAGGTGGATAGAAAGCTGGCTAGATCGTCGGGCTCAACGGGTCATGATCAATGGCTCCATGTCTAGTTGGCAGCCGGTTTCAAGCGGAGTGCCCCAAGGGTCGGTCCTGGGGCCAGTTTTGTTTAATACCTTTATTAATGATCTGGAGGATGGTGTGGACTGCACTCTCAGCAAGTTTGCAGATGACACTAAACTGGGAGGCGTGGTAGATACACTAGAGGGTAGGGATCGGATACAGAGGGACCTAGACAAATTAGAGGATTGGACCAAAAGAAACCTGATGAGGTTCAACAAGGACAAGTGCAGAGTCCTGCACTTAGGATGGAAGAATCCCATGCACTACTACAGTCTAGGGACCGAATGGCTGGGTAGCAGTTCTGCAGAAAAGGACCTAGGGGTCACAGTGGACGAGAAGCTGGATATGAGTCAACAGTGTGCTCTTGTTGCCAAGAAGGCTAACGGCATTTTGGGCTGTATAAGTAGGGGCATTGCCAGCAGATCGAGGGACGTGATCGTTCCCCTTTATTCAACATTGGTGAGGCCTCATCTGGAATACTGTGTCCAGTTTTGGGCCCCACACTACAAGAAGGATGTGGAAAAATTGGAAAGAGTCCAGCGGAGGGCAACAAAAATGATTAGGGGTCTGGAGCACATGACTTATGAGGAGAGGCTGAGGGAACTGGGATTGTTTAGTCTCCAGAAGAGAAGAATGAGGGGGGATTTGATAGCTGCTTTCAACTACCTGAGGGGGGGTTCCAAAGAGGATGGAGCTCGGCTGTTCTCAGTGGTGGCAGATGACAGAACAAGGAGCAATGGTCTCAAGTTGCAGTGGGGGAGGTCTAGGTTGGATATTAGGAAAAACGTTTTCACTAGGAGGGTTGTGAAGCACTGGAATGCGTTACCTAGGGAGGTGGTGGAGTCTCCTTCTTTGGAGGTTTTTAAGGCCCGGCTTGACAAAGCCCTGGCTGGGATGATTTAGTTGGGAATTGGTCCTGCTTTGAGCAGGGGGTTGGACTAGATGACCTCCTGAGGTCCCTTCCAACCCTGATATTCTATGATTCTATGATTCTATGATATAGTGTAATTAAATTTTCAGAAAGCCTTTGACAAAGTCCCTCACCAAAGGTTCTTAAGCAAAGTTAGCTGTCATGGGGTAAGAGGGAAGGTCCTCTCATGGATTGGTAACGGGTTAAAAGATAAGAAACAAAGGGTAGGAATAAATGGTCAGTTTTCAGAATGGAGAGAGGTAAATATTGATGTCTTCCAGGGGTCTATACTGGGACTAGTACTCTTCAACATATTCATAAATGGTCTGGAAAAAGGGGTAAACAATGAGGTGGCAACATTTGCAGATGATAAAAAACTACTCAAGATAGTTAAGTCCCAGGCAAACTGCGAAGAGCTATAAAGTGATCTCACAAAACTGGGTGTCTGGACAACAAAGTGGCAGATGAAATTCAATGTTGATAAATGCAAAGTAATGCACATTGGAAGACATAATCCCAACTATACATATAAAATGATGGGGTCTAAATTACCTGTTACCACTCAACAAAGAGATCTTGGTGTCATTGTAGATAGTTCTCTGAAAACATCCACTCAATGTGCAGTGGCAATCAAAAAAGCAAACAGAATGCTGGGAATCATTAAGATAGGGATAGATAATAAGACAGAAAATATCATATTGCCTCTATATAAATCTATGGTACACCCACACCTTGAATACTGCGTGCAGATGTGGTTGCCCCATCTCAAAAAAAGATATATTGGAATTGGAAAAAGGTTCAGAAAAGGCAACAAAAATTATTAGGGGTATGGAACGGCTTCCGTATCAGGAGAAATTAATAAAACTGGGACTTTTCAGCTTGGAAAAGAGATGACTGCCGGGGTGGTGGTGGTGGTGGTATGATATAGGTCTATAAAATCATGACTGGTGTAGAGAAAGTAAATAAGGAAGTGTTATTTACTCTTTCATTAAACACGAACTAGGGGTCGCCAAATGAAATTACTAGGCAGGAGGTTTAAAACAAACAAAAGGAAGTATTTTTTCACACAACGCACAGTCAACTTGTGGAACTCTTTGCCAGAGGATGTTGTGAAGGCCAAGACTATAACAGGGTTCAAAAAAGAACTAGATAAATTCATGGAGGATAGGTCCATCAATGGCTATTAGCTAGGAGGTGCAAGGATGGTGTCCCTAGCCTTTGTTTGCCAGAAGCTGTGAATGGGCGGCAGGGGATGGATCAGTTGATGATTACCTGTTCTATTCATTCCTTCTGGGGCACCTGGCATTGGCCACTTTCAGAAGACAGGACACTGGGCTAGATGGACCTTTGGTGTCACCCAGTATGGCTGTTCTCATGTTCTTATGTTCTTTACTGTTTCACTGTTGATCTTCATAGTACAAACTCCTAGCTAAACATCCAGAAGGGACTATTCTATTAAAAAGTCATCTGTTAAAACAATGTTAAGGTTGCAAAATCAAGCAATCAAAAGTGCCAGAATTAGGGTTGCCTGGGAATCCTGAATCCTACCCCCTTGTGGATATGTATTATGGTACTTACAACCTTTAATTATGTAATCACTGTTGTGGCTTTGCTCAACAAAAACATCATGGAAGAACTGCATGCACAGTTGTATGATTACATAGTATTTCAGGTCCCTGCTCCAAAGCCTGGACATGCCAGAGCTTCTTAATGAAATGGTTGTACGGTTTTTTTTTTAACCTGGTCAAAACAGCATATTTTCCCCTACTCTCATTCTTAGAAACGGTCTGACCACTTCAGATGAAGCTTTCCAAAAAAGCTCCAGCCTGAGGCAGATACCCAGCATGGGAAATGGTTAAAGCGTGTCAAAGTTACAAGCACCTGAAAAAGAGTCTTATAATGGAAAAGGTCAGGCATCCTTAGCATTATTAGTATATAGGGGCTATCAGCTTCACCGGCAGTAAAAAGCAGCAGCAGCTGTGTGCTTTTGTCTAGTGTGGAGTTGAAGCATATTCCTCTAGAATGAACGTGCAGGTTTGAAAGCTGCACATTAGTGAATGTTTTATCAGCTCTCTGTTTGTGGTTCTGTCTTTAGCACAGTGCTGAGGGGGGTGAGGGGAAGAGGGAAATTGAATGAGGACTGGAAACATTTCAAGAAGGAATGAGATCTCAGGGCATTATAGGAGGATGTTTGTCTGTTTAAAAAGGCAAGATGGGGTGAAATAAAAATTCAGTTTTATTTCAAACTACGCACTGGGGTTAGGTGCCAGAATCCTTCTTTGGCTGCGCAGGGGGGAAACTAGGCCATATCATGATGGCATTCCCAGCTCTCCGTGTGCTCTGAGGAGAACATAGACTGCTGGCGCCCACTTCCCCTGTGAAAAGGGGGCAGAGAAAAGGGGGAGCCATTCTTCTGCCCCATTACTGCCTTGAAAGATGGGGCCATAAGCATTGAGGAAATAATGAACAGGACTCCCTGAAGTGTAAGTTACTACTTAGTATGAGCAGGGAGCTCAGAATCTGGCCTTTAGTGTTTGTGAATATATACATAGTGAATTTGCTTTAAAAAACAAAAACACCCCCCCCTCCCCCCCAAAAAAAAAAGCTCCCAGAAGAGAAACCATTCTGCAGATTTAGGCAGTTTCCTGCCAGTATCCTCTAGCCCTAGTTAAAAGTTATTCTCTCTTTCTTTCTGATCAATTTGATATGTCCTCTAGGGAACAGATCATCAGCCTGTGTAAATCAGCACAGATCTGCTGACTTCCATGTAGCCAAACAGACTGACACCGTCTGAGGATCTGTAGTCAGGCTCGGATCTCAGTCACAACTCATTGACATCTGGAGTAACAGCACTGACCTGTTCCCTGTGTCCCGCTCAGCTACAGCCCAAAAGCTTAGAAATCTCACAAGAAAGTTTGATCCTTTAAAAACTGGTTGCAAGACCAGCTTGTAAATTTCAACATAAGTGAAATGTAGGTCTTGTCTGGCCCCAGAGCCAGACTCTGAACCCTATCCCTCTACCCCTAAATCGAATTAGGATCCAGTCAGCCCATCAGTAATCGAAATGCAGTAGAGTGACTCATGGGTCAGCATGCCACCTCATGGCTAATCAAGGCATAGCAGACTGTCCTCACCTGGCACCCACTCCATCAGGGTGGTGATCTGCTCCTTCTCATGGCTCAGTCCTTTGGCCAGGTCACTTATGGTTCCCCTGCACCATACACTTCTGGGGTAAAAGAGAACAGTCCTGGGACCTTAGGCCAGGTCTTCCCGCTCTGGCTCAGGGGTCTTTACCCTCCTTATTTCAGGAGAGGTGAGGTGGGGCATTCATGCCACCTTTCTCGCTCACCGATAGGGAAATTGAGCCTCTTCCTCTTCTCTGGGGTCCAGCCCAGGGACCCTGTCATGAACAGCTAAGATCTGCTTCCTCAGATTTCTTGTTTTTCCCTGAACCACCTGCTACCTCAGCCTGTCTCTACGCCCTCTTCATAGAGAATCAGGGTTTGAAGGGACTTCAGGAGATCATCTAGTCCAACCCCCTGCTCAAAGCAAGACCAATCCCCAGATGGATTTTTGCCCCAGATCCCTAAATGGCCCCTTCAAGGATTGAACTCACAACCCTGGATTTAGCAGGCCAATGCACAAACCACTGAGCTATCCCTCCCCCCTTGTCTGATCTGGGATTATCCTCAGTTCAGCGAGCCAGTTCTTCCCCATCTGGGCTGAATTCTAAACTAAGCCTGGTGCAATCAGGTGCACTAATTGCTCTGTGACGTTAACTCTTCCTCTGCCAGGGCGGGGTATATACTCCATCACAGTAACTGTTGTGCATAATTGAAAACACACTATCAAAGGACCATAAGATTCTGGTGTTTCAAGACAAGTGGATTCTTGCAGCCTGACTTTGATCTTAGTTACAGCTGGGTGAATCTGGAGTCGAGTAATTGGGTTCCATGTAGTGACTCCAGATGTACACCATTGTAACTGAGAGCAGAATATAGCCCCTGGGGGTCCAAGACAGAGAGGTTTTCAGCAAGGATCCTCAGTAGCAAAGCAAAAGGCATTGAATCTTGCTGCACTTCAAAGGGAAGTTGCTAACCAAGCAGACCTGTCTTTGTCACATTGATAGGCAAAGACTTCAGTGTCACTCACGTGCCTGCATAGGAAGCCAGGATATGACCCGTGTGTAGTTAACAGTGTAGGTACTTCAGAGGAGCCTTCAGGCAGCAGCTACTTTCAATGTGAGACAGAAGTGAGTAGTGACTTTCCTTGTTAAAAGCCAATGAGTCCTTAGCATCCTTAGGCCTGGCAGTTCTCCTTCCACCTTGGAATCCCACAGTGTCCCCAAAGCCAGCTGCACAACATCCATACCACCTTGTCCTTTTGATTAGGGTGTTGTCCTACGCTCTGCTGTGTGAGATTCTGGCTGGTCCCTACCCAGTGGCGCAAGGGAAAAGTGAGGAGCTTGCTCTCTGTTTGAATAGGGACAGGCAGGATTGCATCATTATCTTAGACCAAGATTTTCAAAAATGATGAGTGATTTGGGGTGCCTCATTCTTTGCATGCCCATTAGGAGACACCTTGGAGGGTCCCCGTTTTCACTGAGCATGAGTAAGGATGTCATAAGCTGCCCTAACATATTTTTATGATGCACTCATTGCAAAACCCAGTGGGATTATAAAGTAGACGGGAGATTCCTGCGTTGTGATTGGTCAGTAGTCTTTGTGCAATCCTGATACAAATCAATCTGTTGCATTTCAAACTCGCTTTTTTGTGCTTTCAGCATCCTGCCACCAGTAAAATCTTTGCAGCTCCAGGGGGGTAAGGACATCAGAGTCACAATGCAGGATTTGTATAATTGTTAATAATTCAATTAGACTTTGACTCCTCTGAAGCTGAGTAGAGTTGTATTAGCTGTGCCCTGCTTTGTCTCCATTTCTGCTTTATTAGCCACAACTGTTGTGTTTAAATAACTCTTTTTTCCAGTCTCCCTTCCCGCTCTTGAGGAGCAGCGTTACCCTTGCCCTCTTGTACGCCTGCACTTTCATTCACTTTTCTGTATTGATTTTCATGTATCTATGAACTTTCTGCTTTCAGCTAGAACCAGAAGGGGAATAATCAAACTATTGTGAGAAAGGTTATTCTGACTAACCAAAGGGGGTTGGTACATTCACATAATGACTAGATCCTCATCTGAACCAGATCAGAACTCTAGTCCCATTACATTAACTCTATCACCCATGGAATAATCTTAGAAGAAAATTAGTGGTAGCTTCATCACTGCAGATATTTAAAGCTGAAGTCATAAGACTGAAACCAACCTTGCAATGGTCCCTGGAGAATAGAATAAATGGGCAGAGATGCCATTTACAGCTAGGATTTTAACATGGCCATAAGAGAGTTAGGCATCAACTTTAACTGAAAGTCACTGGGAATTGGATGCCTGACTTCCTGAGCATCATTTCAAAATCCCAGGCTCCCCAGCTTCGGTGATTCTCTGCCACAGTAACACTAACATGTGAGCATGACCTGACACATTGTTCATGGGTGCTACTTGTGTTGGGCCTGATCTAAAGCCCCTCGAGGCCAATAGGGGTGCGGCTAGCTGCACACGAAACCTGCATTCGGACTCAGGTTTGAGCCCAAGCCCCGCTTCAGTCCACACACAAATCAGTCTGATGTGGGTCAGCAAGCACTCGGGACCTGGGGCCTAGGCCCTTGCTGGGGGGGATGGGTCAGAACGCAAGTCCTGTGACTCGGGTCCAAGCCCTGTCGTCATTTTGCAGCGTGGATGCAGCTCAAGCCGCAGACCTGAGTCAGAAGGCCTGCGTAGTGCAGTGTAGACGTGTTAGTACAGCTGGGAGACCCAGGGCCAGCAATTGTAAACCCAAGTTTACCATGCTTTGTGGATGCTGAAATAGGGGCTTGGAAATACCGATTCCACAAGCCTGGGTCCCACAGACCCGGCTTTGCAATGCAGTGTAGACATATCCTGGGAGCCTTTTCAGTGAAAGGAGCACTGAATTGGGCACTTAAATGCCAGGATTAGCAAAGAGAAGTTGGATATCTTAATATTCTTGGAATATAAAGTTTAAAGAAGGACCTTATTGAAGATAAAGACCAGAACCTAGGATATTTGTTTAACATTGCCAAGCCCAGAGCAAAACAAATGAGTGTTTCTGGGAGAGAGGTGAGGTGACATTAAATATGACCTTTGAAGCCTCTGATTGAAATGCTACTTGTAAAAAAAAAAAGACATTAAATAATGTCAGATTAAATACTGTATTCGTTTATATTAGTTTTATTCAGAGTAAGAAGGTTCTATGGCTTATGTGGTATATTGCTTTAAAAAAATCCACTGCATCTAAAATAATATCAGCAGAATACATTTCTAAAACATTCTTCGCCATGGGTTACATGCTGTTTTACAATATACATTAAAATGTATCAGCATTTAAAAAAAAACAATCAAATGCAAGTGATAGACTGAGCCATCCAAACAGAAAATGAAGGCGAGTGAGTGTCCAATTATTATTCTTAAGATGTTCGCCCATCACACTGAATCAATATCCTTGAAAGTCACTTGGCTGGTGGGTCTTGCTCACATGCTGAGGGTCTAACTGCTCAATGTATGTGGGGTTGGGCAGAAATTTTCCTTCCGGTCAGATTAGCAATGACCGTGGGGGGTTTTCACCTTCCTCTGCAGTGTGAGGCATGGCTCTCCTGATGGGATCATTTGGGTATATCCCAGTTAATTCCCCGCCATTCAACTCTCCATGGGGCACTGGTGCACCTCAGTCCCTCTTGTTCTCTGCCTGTGGCACACAATAGTTTAGTCGCCTGAGGGCTGTGATACTTTGGTCTAATTCTGATTGTTGGACTTGGTGCAGAAGTATCTTGGTGGGGTTTAGTGGCCTGTGAAGTCCAGGAGGTCAGACTAGAGGATCTTGTGTTCCCTTCTGGCCTTATACTCTACGACCAGATAGAAGGAATACCAGACCAAAAGTTAAGGGGTTATAACCCAGATAGACAGATGAGTAATTAGCACTTTGAATTTTATTCAGAAGTAAATTGGCAGGCAGTGGAGATGTTTGAGCAGAGGTGCAATACGAAACGTTTTCCCTCATCTGTCCTGCTCGCTAGTTAGGCAGCCATATTTTGGAGCAGTCAAATCTTCAGAATGTTCGTCAATAACAAACCCCTACAGAATGCCGTCCAGTTCTCCAGCCTTGGGGTGAACACGTTAGGGATAATAATGGGGAGGTCTGCACCTGAGAAGAAAGGTTGCAATCTCTCATATAGCCAAAGAGGAAAGAAGGCAGTTTCTTGGATTCAATGCAAGTTTCATGAGGACATGGCTTCCAGAGTTAAGTATTAAATAACCTGACAATTCTGACCTCAGTGAATGACTAGGACCTTGTGATAAGGAAAGATCTGTCAGATATGTTTGGCCATAAATAGTGTGTCCTTAAAAGTACACAACATGACTTTGAATGACCAAGACTATAAGCTTTCTGGGGCAGGGATTATCTTCTTGTTTTGTCTATATTGCCTAGCACAATGGGGTCCTGATCCTTTTATTATTATTTATGATGACGATGATGATGAATAGGTCTGTGTGTAAGATAGTAGAAACAATAACAATAACAAAACTATAATAATAAAAGTACCTTTTTCTTTCTGTATTTAATATAGTCTATTTGATCAAAGATAATAAGACAAATATACAGAGACTCACAAAGACATTCTATATACAGGTAATATGCCAGACAAAGGTAAGAAGAGGGGTTGGGGAGTTGGTTCACAGTAGAACAATACCTACAAATTCATTCCATTCTTATTGTTTAATCTGTTTTAGCTGTTGCAGTGTGTGTCGACTCATCTTCTTTTGCAGCAGTCAGTTAATAAAGAAGAGACAGAAAGATTGCTTATGTTTTATACATTTACTTTGCGCAGAATATTTCTTTTAATTAAGAATCAAATTCTTTCCCATGCTTTTTAAGTTTCATGGAAAACAGCATGAATGCCATACACGTAACTAATTTGCTAGTACTATACAACTTTATTTTTAACACGCAACAGAAAGCGGACATTGTGTGGGAAAGAGATGCCTTCATTCAGTCATGAAGCCACTAATGGAGGCCAGGACAATTAGAAATTATAGGTGTGTGTGGGGGGGGGGAATGCTTTATAATAAGATCTGAAAAGGAATGGTGAGGTATTTTGCTAATGGCTCAAGATCATGCCTTGTACTTTGTATCAATATATTCTGCATTACACTACAGAAAGCACTAACCAAACCTGACAAAGCTTGCTAAGGTTGTGTCCTTCACACTTGCAAATTTTCTATAGTCTATTTGAAATTCAGGCAATAAACAAAGAATTTGTATTTTCTTACAAAGAAAGAAAGAAGACTTTTGTGATTTTGCTTCATTGTGCTGGAGAGAAGTGTGAGATGTCTATCCTATTGGAGGAGAGATTTTCCAAGGACTTTTGGGACCATAGTCTGAAACGCGCTAGCCTATTGATTGACTAAACTAGACCCTTATTGAAAACAAGTCAAATTTTGATCTATGCAGTCACCAGCTGACCTTTATAAATCAAAGAAACTGTACTAGAAGGCTCCAAAGCATATTCACACGTAAAAATACCACTCAGCAGTTACTGCTGAAGTCCCATGACAACGCTTCAGCAACTCAATGCAATGAAATAAGATCCAACAGACACCTGGGACATAAAAGAAGAGATAAAATAATGCATCACAGGATGTAAACAACACATTTGTAAAAAGCAACAGAGGGTCCTGTGGCACCTTTAAGACTAACAGAAGTATTGGGAGCATAAGCTTTCGTGGGTAAGGACCTCACTTCTTCAGATGCAGTAATGGAAATCTCCAGAGGCAGGTATAAATCAGTATGGAGATAACGAGGTTAGTTCAATCAGGGAGGGTGAGGTGCTCTGCTAGCAGTTGAGGTGTGAACACCAAGGGAGGAGAAACTGCTTCTGTAGTTGGATAGCCATAGACAAGATGGCCAAAGGTGGGAGGGGAAAAAGGGGAAAAGTGATTTTGTCAAAGTCACACGTAAGAACGGCCATACTGGGTCAGACCAATGGTCCATCTAGTCCAGTATTCTGTCTTCCAACAGTGGCCAGTGCCAGGTGCTTCAGAAGGAGTGAACAGAACAGGGCAATTATCAAGTAATCCATCCCCTGTTGTCCACTTGAAGTTTCTGCCAGTTACAGGCTTAGAATACCCTGAGCATAGTGTTGCATCCCTGATCATCTTGGCTATTAGCCATCGATGGACCTATCCTCTATGAACTTATCTAATTCTTTTTTTAACCCAGTTATATTTTTAGCCTTCACAACATCCCCGGACAAGTTCGACAGGTTGACTGAGTGTTGTGTCAAGCAGTACTTCTTTGTTTCTTTTAAATCTGATGCCTATTAATTTAATCAGGTGACCCTTGGTTCTTGTGTTATGTGAAGGAGAAAATAACTCTTACTTATTAACTTTCGCCACATCAATCATGATTTCACAGACTTCTATCATATCCTCCCTTAGTCATTCCTTTTTACAGGCTAAAATGTCCCAGTCTTATTAATCTCTCCTCATACGGAAGCTGTTCCATACCCCTAATCATTTTTGTAGCTCTTCGCTGTACCTTTTCCAATTCTAATTCCAATTCTAGTTCACAACAGAACCTGGAGTAGAACACAAGTGTTCTAGCTCCCAGTACCAGATTTACTATGGCAACATTGGCGCCATGGCACCGGGCCAATGCTCCAAAGGGGCCCCGGCCCAGCCCACTCTTCTCCGCCTCCCCCCCACCGCTCTCTCCTGCGGAGGTAGTGGACATAAGCTTGGTCCTGCCAGCTCCTGCTGCAGCAGGGCAGGCGCCGGCGGCAGCCAAGCTACCCCCATCCCCCACCTCTTTCCCTGAGCGTGCCGTGTTTCCGCCCCTCCCCCCTCCCCCCTGCCGCCGAACAGCTGTTTGCCGTTGGAGGGTGGGGGAGGAGTGGAGCTGCAGTGCGCTTGCCGCTCAGGGGAGGAGGCAGAGAAGAGGTGGGGGTGGGGCCTTGGGGAAGGGGGTGGAATCACATCATACCCCCTCCAGCGCACACCCCAGCCCTCTGCCCTGACTCCTGCACCCCCTCACACTCCCTCAGCCCCCTGCCCCGACTCCTGCACCTCCCACACACCCCCACAACCGCAGCCCTGACTCCTGCACCCCCACACACATACCCAGCCCCCCACACCCCATGTCCTGACTCCTGCATCCTCCTCACACACTCCAGCCCCCAGGCCTGATTCCTGCACCCCCACACATATCCAGCCCCCCCACACCCCATGCCCTGA